>NW_019384515.1:311682-365117 GCF_000671375.1 Centruroides sculpturatus
TAAGGAAACCATATTTAAAAAACATAAATTATTTAATGAATAATCTTTTTGCAAGTAAATTAAGTAAATAATGGTATTAAAAATTATGTAAAACATTAAATGTTAACTGTAGCGTGTAAAATTATCATTGCTTAATTATCTCCATTTAAAAAATAAATTAATCATCAACAATGTTTCTTTTCTTCTGCCCAAAGTCGTACTTGGCAAATTAATGCTTTAAAGATTGCTAAATTTTAATTAAAATCCGGACTTAAAGAATATTAATGATTAAAGTTAATTAGTAACACGGAATTAATCTCAGGAAAGTTTAATCCTCTTGTTTTTTTTTTTTATGCTTATTTAAGCAAAGTTATCATCAATAAAAATGGTGACCGAAGTGTTGAGCTGGAGTGTTGTGCTGGGAAGATTCATTGTTACCGATGTAGATACTCGTTTATTAATTATTTTTATTCAGTTGTTAAATTATAAGATGCTATCTTGTAAAGTAATTGCAAAAGAACATTTCTTACCGATTTTTTTTTTTTACTCTTTTTTCGGGTGTACCTGTTAGTGACGTAAAGGAGAAGAAAAGAAGCTATTGGACGAGTCTCTCCATTGGTGTTCACAAACGCGCCAACTGCTAATTGAAAGCTGGAGTCGGCAGAGTTCAGTCAGAACTCGACTCGAAGATGGGTCGAGTCAGCCGCTTCAGAAATATTTTCGGTATAAACGAGTTGTCAGTTTTTAGTCCTCTGTGGAAGGCTCTCTTGGCGGAATACATAGGAACCGCTCTTCTAGTTTTAATCGGTTGTGGATCTTGTATCGGAGATTGGACTCGGGATTACAAACCTACAGTGGTACAAATCGCTCTGGCATTCGGATTAGCGGTGGGATGCATCGTACATGCTATAGGTCACGTGAGTGGGGGTCACATCAATCCAGCGGTGACGATGGCTATGATGCTGACCGGAAAATGCTCCGTCATCAGATCCGTCTTCTATATAATCTGTCAATGCCTGGGAGCCGTCACCGGAGCCGGCCTGTTGAAGGCATTGACACCCACCGCACAGAACGAAGTTTTAGGTACGACTCTAGTCAATTCCAACTTGACACCAGTTCAAGCGTGGGGCGTGGAATTCCTCATCACCTTCGCTCTAGTTTTAACCGTGTTTTCCGTCTGCGATGCAAACAGGAGAGATGCCACCGGATCTCCCGCTCTGACCATCGGCCTGATTGTAGTGACGTCACACCTCTTTGCCGTAAGTGATATTTTTAAGACTGGTGTTATTTTCGTTATTTTTAGGAGGGGGACGAGCAGACTTTCCTAATGTAACTATAAATAATCGGGAACTTATCTTTACTGACGTATTACTCATCATTAGAATGTAAATATTTATATGACATTCGCTTCTTTCATCGTTAAACGTCCCCGAGTTCAAAAAAAAAAAATAATAATAAGTAACAGTTGTCATTCGACAGAAGAAATTATATTATTATTTAGTCTATTATATGAAGCGTGTTAGAATGTATTACATTAAGTGAAATGGGGGAATATTTTGATTTTGTCCGTTTAAAGAAGTCTTTAAATTTCTGAAAGCCGCTTGGACTTTATAAAAGAGCAACGTGTATCGATCGAGATTGAAGTATCTGCCGCTTCATTACCGTCCACTAAAGTTATGTCAACAGCGTTAACAGCATCAGAAATCATCATTTCTCTCGGAAATTCTATCTCTGAATACGTTTTTTTTCCCCCTTCAGTTTTCACTAGTTAATTAGTTGTTGTTCGCCATTTTCTATTCTTTCCCACATTTGCTATACACAACATACGCTCTCGTCTAGTAATTTTCATGACTTCAATTAGACTAATTACATCGGAAATGAGTAAATTCCAAATAATTATTTAGTCGAATAAGCAATTTTAAAAGCCGAAATTATTAAGTACGATTATTAATGTAATTTCTATAAGATTTTCCATTTTAAAGATGTTTATTTTTCAGGTTAACTATACGGGATCCAGTATGAATTGTGCGAGATCTCTGGGACCCGCTGTATTTTCGGGAATGTGGAAAGATCACTGGGTAATTAATTAATCATTTATATTTTCAATATCGTCTAAGAAACGTGCTTTATTACATGTATTTATGATTATATAGGTGTACTGGATAGGTCCACTTTCGGGTGGAATCGTAGGAGGTCTGTTGTACGATGCTGTATTTTCTACTTTCCCTCCCTCTCTTCCAAAAAGTGAAGGTGTCGAAGCTTGTTCCAGTAAAATATGTACGGATGAAGACGAAAAAGAAGTTATCGCCGATAGAACAACAACAATTTAGAAATTTATTCAATCTTTTATCAAAAATCGATGGAAATTGCGGAAGATTCCTGCTACTTTTCCCTTTTGATGACTGCAAATATTTTATCGAACGATATTATGTCGGGAAATTTTTATCCTTTTGCTGGAAATTAATATCGTAAATTCTATAAAACTTCTACCTCTGTTGACGTGTTATACGTTATGGGAAAATTATGTAAAAAAATAAAAAAAAATCTTGCACCAATATATATATAACGTATGTATTGTGAATCGAGTAATTTTATACACAAGTAGATGTCTTGTACATTATGTAAAGTTATTTGAATGTTTTCTGAATTTATCACTTTATCGTGAATGAATATATTTAGTAAATCGAAGCGTAATTTTATTTATAAAATAACATTTACTGTTATATTTATAATTATAAATGCCGTTTCCAAGGATTTAACAGGATCAATTCTGAAATTTATACAATCGTTTCCATTCAAATCTGTGCGTAAGATGTGTCAATATTTAATTGAAAAGTTAATATTTTTGTTGTGGAATGTTTAATCCATTGAATTATAAATGACATTCCTTTTTTTCCGAATGAAAACTTACAAAATGATGCACGGAAATGTATTTTTTAAAAGAATGAAATGCGCTTTACGCGTGTATAACCATTTAAATTTCATATTACGCTTTAATAAAATATAATTTAAAGTGCCTTTTGTAATCTATAAGCTGTAATATTGTTTAAAAATATATTACAATGAAGCAACAGATTTGAAAATATCCAATCAATAATAATAATAAAAAAACACACAAGCATCTTGTACTAGTCACAATCAATAAATAAATAGAAAAAAGAAATGGCTATTATATGGAATTTTATTACTATTAAATTAGTTTTATTTAATTATTACGTGTTTTTAACTGATTCTACTTTGAACTCGAAACACTGAGTGAGCATTTTTGTTCGAAGTTATTTTTACTACAGTCAGAAATACTGCCAAACTTTCCACGCTTGTTAAATGGGACAAATAAAGTGTCGGGAATTATTTTTAGTATTTGTCTGAGAATACTTTTTCCATGGAGGTAATAAAAACTTTCTGCTTCAAACAATAGACAATTAAGGTGCCTGCACTTGAAGGATTATTCCATTTAAATTATTATTATTATTTTTTATATATTTAAAAGTAATAATACAAAAGGTGTAACCGTATATCTGTTTGTGTCGTTACATCCATCGATCGACGATAGGATATACATAAAACATTAGAAAACGGAAGTCGGTGTTATCCTGTTTGTAAGCAAGAAATTTCCAATGCCAGCTGGCAGTTGTATTGTTGATACATGTGACTTCGCTTTGTACATAATACACGCTTCTGTATGAAGTTCGATATTATTTTTCGACTTCGAGTAATTAAATACGGTTAGAGAATAATAAAAATTATTAAATTTACTGAAATCTTCGATAATACATAATGACAAAAGGTTTAGTGTCGCCGTCAGAGAATGGAAAATCATTTATTCGCTGGCGTGTTTATTTACGAATATGAGAATAAACTGATTTTAATTAATAAAAATAACAAAGAAAATTATTTAAATTGAAATTATATATAATATATATCTTATATTTATAGAATTTAATTAAATAGTTGTAAAAAAAAATATAGCGAATAGGAAAATAATTTGAAATTTTTACAATTCAATGTTACGTACTAGAAAATACCGATAGAAACTAAATGGGGACAAGTTTGGTATGTCACGTAAGGCAGTTGAAGGGTATTCTAGAAAGAATTTATTCCGGATATCCGAGAAGAAATTCTGATTCGTTTAATAATTTCGAGAAGAATCGATTCTCGACCCCCTAAACGAATCGATAAATGCGTTTTTTATCTAATTTCTTCGATTATTTAACTTCTAATTATCATTGTTATAAAGTATATTTATTTGTAACATATATTATTACAATTAATTTATTTCTGTGCTCAAAATATACGAAATTAAAAATAATAATAATAATAATAATAGTGTTTTCTATTTGTACGAATACTTTCTAACCACAGTCAATTTAATTAGAAGAAATAATAAAAATAACTTAGAATAAGCTATTTTTAATAGGTTAAATATACTGTTGAATAATAACCTGTCACTTTAATTAAAATGAAAAAAATTGTAAAAAATAAAACAATTAGTAACTATAAAAAAGCTATTTATTTCCACGCAGCAAAGATTCAATAAGGAAGAAAAGATTCAGGAATTAAAAAAAAAAAAAAAAAAAACTCTATTGGACTACATTCAAGAATCAGGAGAAGCAAAGACTCTATGTAGAATATATTAAATGATCAATAGAAACAAAGTTTAGGGAGCTCAACTTTAACATAGTAACAGGAAAGTTAGCAATGTATGGGGAAAGAAAACGTTGAATAAAAAAAGTGTAGATGTTGTTTGACTAAAACAATTTAATAAAGTGAAGAAAGAAAGGTGAGTAGATACACTTTGTTAAAAAAAAAAAAAAAATGCACATATATACGGTGTAAGTTTCACCATGATATAAATAAAAGAGAGATTGACTGTCTTGAAATGCAATTTGAATGGCCTATTTGTTAAAATATATATGTATATATATGTAAATAAAAATAAGAAGCTATATAAAAATAGAAAAATATTAGGATAAAGTTTAATCAAGTTGACTTTTATTTTTAATAAACAAATAAATATAACAACGATCATTTTTGATGTTCCATCGGTGGTCGTTGTTCGGAGGTTTTGACGTGTACTCATATAACCTTATTTACATTCATGTAAACTTGTTTTACATTTCGAATAAGGCTCCATAGTCGGAAATAACCGATTGATATCGTTGTATTATACTCATTACATGAAAAACAGTAATGAGATCACCCCTCTAGGTAAAAAAAAAAACAATGCACAATAAAGTTATTCAAATATTTTCACTTAAAAATTTCTGCTCAGTGAATAATGAGAAGATAAAAATAATTGAATTTTTATAATTAATTTTCAAATTAATTTATTCTGTTAAGGAAAAAAAAAAAAAGGTTATCGGGCAATGTACTCTAACTCTAAACTCAATTAATTAGTAAGCTAAGAGCATATTTAATTTTTTTTAAACTACTTTAAGTAATTGACTTTTTATTAATTCAGATAAGTAAGACTTATGTAGAAGTAATTCTATTCGTAAGTACAGATTCTTTATTTTTTAACCTTGAAAAACAAAGTGGGGGAATAAAAAAGAAGAGTGAGGAATAAGATTCCAAGTTTCCTAAAAATAAATAAAGAATGGATTTTGTTGTCGTAACTTTCAATTCTAGTGATTATTTTTATAGAAATGTACAAAGAAATATTCGTAAACTGTGCAAACATTTTTGTGTTGACATGCCGAAAGCTCAGCTATTATTAGTATCCAAGGATCTAATAGTAAACTTCGATAAAGTCACCCTCAAGTCGGGAATTTTTTGGGGAAATATCCCCAAAAAATGCCCGTCTAACGGTACGATTCGAATTCCGTGGATAGGGGAATTTTCGACGATTTTTTTTCTCGGAGAAAACTTGCGGTTCTTACCCCAATAAATCGATGTTAGTTTTACTAACAAAACACCCCTTTAAGACTGATTTTTTTTATTAATAAAGAAGCATCCTACTTATTTTATTTCCTTAGAAAACAAGCAAAAAAAAGGGCCGATCTATTCGGCTCTGTAAAAAGCCGATTGAAGGTTTTAATTCGAGTTTTATGGCAGTCGACATTTAAGAATTTTCAGATATTCCATCATTGCAATTCGCATTTTCGGTCTCTGATAGTTTAACCAAGTAATTAACATTGATGAAACTTTCTCATGTAAGCTAATGCGAAGGTGGCGTGATCCCTCTTTTCTAACTTTGACAGCGAATTTGACAGTTTACGTCTCTGTAATGACCGTAAAACATAATAATCTAGTAATGTATTTTATCGTTTTTAAAATTACATTAATTAAATTTAAAAAATTTCGAAAAATATCTTTCTCTTTATCGTGCTGCCATCTCTTAAGAAAATTTTAAATAATTTATTTATTTATTTATTTTTTATTATAAAATTTACATGTAATTAATCTTAAAGTTAATTATTTATTAATAAAGTTTAAAAATTTTATTAATAAACTTTTTAGTTTAACGATAAGAAATTTTAATTATAAAATATTAAAATCTTTTTTACTTTTTATAATTTTCTTGCCTGTAGATGGCAGCAGGAGGCAACTTATTAGGAAATTACGAAGTTTTGAATAAGACATTTTTTTTTTTTTTAAATAAAATTTAGAAAAAAAACGAATTGGAAATTAATTAAATTTTACGTTAAAGTCTGCTAAGATTTAATGTAACATTAAATTAAGTAATAAAAGCAATTTTAATTATAGTTATACCAATTAAATGAAGGCATCGACGATGAGAAATTATATAGAATTTTGTACAAAACAAATATTTTATTTTAAAAAAGTATTCGGAAATATCCAACAAACACTGTCATAAAAATTAAAAAGTCATTTCGGTTTCTAGGAACTAAAAAGTTCGTACTTAAAATCAACACAAGAACATTTTGGTTTGTAGATATTTCACTGTCAGTTTTTTTTTCTTTAATAGAAAATAATAATAATAATAATAATAATTAATAATAATGTTCTACGTCGGATCACAATATGAGATGCTGGAACATGACACATATTTTTTTGGTCCCAACGAAGACATCGACAAGCTTCCTTGTATATAAGTTATATACACCCGATTTATAAAAGAGAAATTTCATTCTTTCAAATGTTTAAAAATGTTATTACAAAGTGATTCGTTTTTGGCATTCTACCCACAAAATTACATTCCGATTTATTCCAAATCGAATTAAATATCTTTGGCATTTGACTGACTTTTGATGCAAACCACACTCTCCTGCATGATTGTCTTGAGGGAGATCTTGCTAATTGAATAAATTCTCGCTTTGTCACGAGCGTATCGATTGGTCTATACAGGAAAAAAAAAAAAAAGACTATCCGATTATGTTTTTGGTCAACGACCTATCGTCCAAGTTATCTTCAATCGTTATGAATGCCAACTTCTTATCGTCCAATGTTCCATTTGCATCCGTCAGGGATGCTTTGTCTCCCTCGTCGCTTCTTTCTTCTTCGTGAGTGTAATAAACCGCTCCGTGCCTGCGATAAAGTATGATAACAATAATAATTATTAAAAGCACCATCATGGCGGAGAGGGCGATGATAAGTCCGAGTTGAGGATTCACTAACATTTCTACTCTAAATTGTGTAAAGGGTTTAATACACGAACCCATCTCCTCAAGTTGTAGAGTGGACACTTCTCTTTCGTATAATTGCATGGGGGATGAACATTTAGCGCATCTTTTGCTGGTTTCGCAGGTTTTTTTATAAGTTTCCGAGGCGTTAATCCACTGTAGCATCTCTGTGAAATCGCAATCGGTGCAAGACCAAGGGTTTTGATCCAGGTATACTTGATTAATGGTGTCGAAAATTGACAATACCGAAGTATTCAGAGCTTTAAATTTATTGGATGACAAATCCAGGATTGTCAAGTTTTCTAAATAATCAATAGAAGAAGAGGATAAGTTAAAAAGTTTATTGTTAGATAAATCTAAATAATTCAAATTAATATTGTTATGAAACATTCTTGAAGTCAAATGACTTAGATCGATACCGGAGAGGGATAGTTCTCGTAGATTGGGTAACTGTTGTAAAATTCCGGCCACAACTTCTGCATTTACGGGGTTATAACTTAATTTCAGATTGGTTAATGTATTTCCAGAATCCATTAGGATTAAGAGTTGAAGATCCTTCAGATAATTGTGGGATAAATCCAACTTAACGATGGTTGTATTGCAAAAGGCACAGGGAGATATCTCGGTTATTCGATTATGAGATAATCCTAAATGTTTCAGGGATATTCCAGCAAATGTATGATTTTCCAGATACTCCAACATGTTGTGATCCAAATACAAGTTTCTTAAAAATGGCATAAAACTAAATTCGTTAGAGATCAAAGACGAGAATCGATTATATCTCAGATCTAACACTTCTAAATTTGGTAATCTCTGATAAATATGAAAATGTAGTTTACTTAATTGACAATAAGATAAATTTAAAACCCTTAAAGGCCAAAGATCTTTCATATTATCCGGATTAATCTCTTTTATCGGATTGCCGCTTAAATCCAAAATTTCCAAACGATGTAATTCGAAGAATAAACGTGGTACAAAAGAAGTGAATTTATTTCTAGCCAATGACAAGTTCCGTAAATTAGTCAGAAGCCTGAATGTGGCCGAAGGCGGAGCAGCCAGATTATTATTACTAAGATTAAGGCTAGTTAAATTTTTCAGGCCGTTGAAATCCTTTTCCCGTAGGAGTGTCAGGTTGTTAAAACTTAAATCTAACCGTCGCATATTGTATCCGGGCCAGAAAGAGCTATCACCGATAGCTGGAATGTAAGAATGTGTGATTTGAACTTCCCTTAAGAGACCAAAGTCGAAAAATATGCGTCCTAGAGTCAAATTATTGGGATTATCGGCAGGAGCCGAGATAATAAGCACTTCCACGTTCTTGTCTATTTCTGATATAGGTATCGATTTCATCCCCCCGTTTTCGCACAGAACAGTATTTCTTCCGTGTCTTATGCCACAAAAACAGTCTGTTGGGCACTTGCTGTCGACTGAGACCAAAAAAACAAGTATGGATAAAATGATCGCCTTCATGGTTTTCCTCTTTTCGAAGATTCTCCAACCTGAAATATAAATATTCATCTTTTAAAAATAAAAAACACTAGAAATATTTATCATAAATTAATAAAAGAATAAATTTTAAATAAATCACGAGCATTTGTTCCCTCATACAATGCAGTATTAGGAACGAATAATTTGTAAAAATGTCGCCGGAGAGCCAAAGAAAAATCTTTGTAAATGATTTTAAATCTACGCCTACATCTATTATATAACCAATTGATCTTCATTTTTATTAAAGAAATGATAATACAATTGGAGCAAAGATGAAAGCTTGTCTCGAATAAGAGTAAGGCCTCTGGCAAAGGCATCTCTTTCGTAGACAGCTGTCACCGTCTAATTTTTGCCGTTATAATTGATATGGCATATCATAATGCGTATCTACCGCAAAGCATTCCCTTGTATTAATTTAATTTTAACAAGTAGGAGACGTTCTCAAAAGATGTACATAAAAGCCCCTTTATAAACAGTGTTTAAAAATTGCATCTTTACTAAATTAAGATTAGAAACGTTGAAAAATTGGATACGTCTGTAATTATTCATTCTATTAAAAAGTATGTAAAAAAAGGGGGAGTGCGTGATATAAGGCTCCAAGTCACACAAAAAATAAATAAATAAATCAAAAATTTAACTGATCGAAAGTGTATTAAATGGAGATTCTTATTTTCTTATTTTTTAATATGAGAAAAGTAAGTTTATTCTAAAGAAATAAAGAAATTGGAATATTGTAGGATGTAAACGTGGCATAATATTTCACTAGTAAACAAAACAAAATGCCGTAAAAATCGGTTAAACCTTCTGCTTTAGATGTAAAATTTCCCAAAGAAAATTAGAATTTTGTCTCTTTTACGAATACATCTCAACCGGAGCAAGAGAAAAAGAATGGTAAAGTTTGGATAAAGGTTTCGAAAAAAAAAGGGGGGAGAGTCTTTATAGGAGTGAGTCAAAGCCGAAAGGTGTGCAGGTGAGGAGTAGGTGTGCCCGCAATCGGATCAAAGGTCGAAGTGTGGAAATTTAGGTGGCGAATAGAATAAATCACCTTTTAATTTCACGGACGGTTTCATTCGACGTCTTTCCGCTTTTTCGGTCGAGTGCTAAGTCAGATGCTTGTCTTCCGTCAATCTGTCGTATTGACATAGATGATGGCTCTTTGAAAGAACACAAAGGTCTACTTCCTGTCTCCAGCCATCACCCACTATTGTAAGTGCGCCCTTACTCCCATGGGAAACTAGACCACTGTTTATAATAATCCAAACGGGGCAGGTGGCAAAAGTCTTGCCGAAAATTATCTCGCCTCGGAAATATTCTCTTATTCTTTTGTTTATTTTCTAGTTTTTTTAAAATTTAAATCTAGAAGCGTGCCACTTTAGAATTTATTTTATTTACGTGGTTAAAAGTAGGGTGAAATAATTCGAATTGACCGTTGTCTAACTCACAAAATTACATAGAATTTAATGTAGTTAAGGAGGATACCTAATCGCCTACCATTTGAGCCGGTAGAACGAAAGAAATTTCATGCTTGGCTTAACTATCAAATGTCATCCTGGTATTGATATAACCGATATCGTATAATGTGCGAGACGGTTATTATATGACTTATCAAAAATATAATAAATATTTTCCTGCATGCATAAACATAAATCGAAGAACTTTTTAAGTGCCTTTTTTTTTTCTATTAAAATAACAGTGTTTAGTTGTAGGAAGCGAATACGAGTACCGTAACCGGATCCCGTCAACTACACTTATTTTTTCTGTAAACAATACCGTATAAACGCTCGTAAAATCTCTCATCCACTTGAGGATTTCTTCGGTTATTTTTAGAAATAATTATTTGTGCTAAGAAAAGCGTTTCGTGGCATTGAAACTCGTGTGAAGCGACCGACCGCGGCGCATTTCGGGTCGTGAATGACCACTGATTCATTCGATGTAAAGGAACAAAGCGTTAACTTGTACAGCTGCTGGTTGCCATTTTTCCTGTTTATAGCTTTCCGCCGGTGAAGGGAGGTAAACATACTATCCATTCATTGTACCACCGCTGTGTACTCGACAAACATTCTTCTCTAAGAATAAGTTTCTTAGTATATATATTCTTTTTATTGACACACTTAATTCGACGGGATGGTGAAGAAAATTTAACGACCAGTTTTCTGTGTCGTTCCCAGACTATAAGTCCAAGCCATTATCTTAAAAGTTATCGTGGAAACTGATGGCCGCCATTAGTTTCTCCGATCGTCACGCTTTGCTGACTTTTACCTGTTTTGACAGGTAGATAACACCTGTTGAAGGTAACCAGAGCTACACTCACACACACACACAAAAAAAAAACTTCCCTAAAAATAACCGAACAATTGTGATTTATTCATTTATACGCAATAAGCTTTGTTCGAGACGACAAGTTTTAAGCTGAAAGTTCAAACTTTGTACTACTTCTTTATCGCTTTTATTCGATCGCATTTCGTCGCTAGACTTAACTCATTTAGCGATAAAAATCGTCGCAGTAGATTTTGCGAGTCACGAAATTCTTGGATTATCTTTTAATGAGTCCGTTTCTGCTTAAATATTATCGAGGTTTTATCGAATTGAACCGCTAGCGAGAGCGATAATTAGTTAAAGAGGACAGGCCAAAACGCATTTATAAAAATCTCGTACAATAATTAAATACACAGGATGTAGCGGTAAGCAATTGTTTTAGAGGTTATAGGAGAGGTTAAAATGTAATTTTAATGACGCTAAACACGCTTGGTTTAGTATTATTTGTTAAATGTAAGCGAAGGCAAAAAATAAATAAAAAAATATCCTGACAAATGAAAATAAACCGAACTTCATTACGTCAGATTTCGAGTGCTTAAGAGGTTTTAAATACTTGGACGTTTGAAAAACGGTCGCAGGTGCATAGCGGAATCAGTCAAAATAATGTAAACACTCAAATTTAGTTATTTGCTTCGCTTTAACCCGAGTTAAGATAGTGAAAAGAGTTTTCGCACGAATCTCCCCAATTCATCGCATGAGTCAGAAGATCCCGGACTTCCATCAATAATTCAAAACAAAGTTAAATCCCGGGCGTCATGTCATCTCAGTTCTCTAAACCACGCAACACGCAGCGTGAAGCATGGACGGATCATGAGTCATAAATCCAAACACGACGAGAGCCGCTAATTATTACAGATTTAGTATATTACACAGCGTCGATTCTAAGCATCAATCGATTTTTACACAACTTCTTTCGAGCAAGTTGTAACATTTAAATAACTGTTCGCATGACAAATAACAGTGGAAATTTCTTTTTTTTATATATATAAGAACGGAACCATCCCGGTCCGAGTAGGTAGAATCACTTTACAGAAACGCAGACGGCTTACAATCTGTGGTACTTCTCTCCTCCCATCTTTTCTTCTTTTTCTTCGCTCGCACAATCACTGAATGCAACTCCCTACCGCGAACAAAAAGTAACCTATCAGACTCAACTGAAAAGCATTACATAAACTATTTTTTTTAATCCATGCATTCACTTAAGGTGAATGGGATTCCGAGTACAATTCCTCCAAATTCGTTTACATCAAAATAGATTTCTTCTTTTTTTTATATATATATATATGTAAGCAACCCTCCCTGTTCATATTTTTCATATTAGACTGCCATTCAGACAGGGGAATATTTCGTCAGGAAGATTCGATTTTTCTTTCAATTAGTTAAATGAGTTGTCTTTCTTAGCATAAGACGGGACGACGGACGTTCCCTACTAAGTGCAGTATGTATACGTAGCAATCAATATGTTCAGACGTGTGTTTAAGCACGCAACTTAAATGATCGAATAGGTAATTGGGGCATTGTCCGAATGGTCGTAATGTCAACCTCGTTCCACAACGGGTTATTCGAATGCGGGTTAACAAAAAAAAATTACGCAAGCATCCAAATCGGAAGTACTTCTCATCCGCGACGTGACGTCACATCCGGTTTCCCTCAACCTCCACCTACGATCGAGGTGTTTTCTCGGACGGACGTCTTACTTCCTATGACTAGTTTTATGAGTCAGGAAAGAGGTGGAGCGACCCTCAAATCGCCTCTCAAATGGGATATGGTCCACTGATTTCTCAAAAAAGAAAGAAATGAAAAAAAAAGGGGAGCGGGACACGAAAAGAAGAGACTCGTTTTAAGGTGTGTTTTTTACCTGAGATGGTTTACCTGGGGGGTTTCGACCGGAGGGAGAGTAAGTCGATCGAGTTATCTGTTTAAAACTTAAGTTGCATACATCGATTTTGCAATCTCCCTCGACAAAAATGCTAAAGTTTCGTAATAGACGAAAGTTGTTTAAAAGATAAAGATTTAGAGAGTAAATAAAAAAGAAATGATTGAAAATGGAAGGGATCATCGGAATTTCGAGGGGTGAAATTAATGATTTATACGAGAAGAGAAATTCTTTGGGGACCGGATGACTCACGGAATCATTCCTATACACTCTCCATTTACGAAGGGGTAGAAGTAAAAGGTAGTTTTCTATCCTCTAATCATTCGCCGCATGGTTTTGTCCCCTTACATGACTCATATCACTGACTCACATTGATAGAAGTTTTAATGAAAACCCTCGTAAATATTTCACACTCGTTGACTAATTCCTAAAATAAGTTAAGAACATTTCCGACTTATCACGCTCAGACCAGTTTCAAGTCGGTCGAGTCACGTAAAACTAAAGCTTAACAATACGAAAGTTCGTATAGGTTAAGAAAACAAAAAAAAAACAATAGAATTTAAATAACTTTTCTACATAGAAACCGAATGAAAAAGTAAAGTAATTTTTTATAAAGATTCTTACCTAATTTATAAAACTTTTGCTGGTTAACTAACTTCCATCCGGACGGCAGCGCGTTTACTCTACGAGTGATAGCATCGCTAGCTTCCCGTCATTCACTTGACGGTGTCAATATCACGTGTCGACATCATCCAATGAGAACGGCTCAAGAAGGGGGCAGCTTAGGATTCGTCGTATTACCAGTAGTTACTGTGACTTTTCTACAGAATATTATTAAACGGAGATTGCTCTCACGAAAACAAGGAGATATGCCTTGTTTATTTTAATATACGAAGTACAGGCTCGTATACGTTTCGCTTTATAGAACGCTTACGTAACTTTAATTCAGTCTCTAATCTCTTTAGCCTTAAAGTTATTTTTTTACGTAATCTAAAGAGGCGACATCCTGTTATATCTCACGCAAATCGCGACTCCTTTCTAGAAATGAATGCCAAGTCTGCACGTTTTCGTTTCCTCGCGGATGAGTCTCCTCCATTTAACAATTTTCACAATAGCTCCTACTCCATTCATTAAATTTACTCATTGTTCTACGGCGCACGCAAACATTTATCACTAATAAACAAGTTTTTTTTTTTTTTTTAGTAATTTCTTCCTCCATTCTGGTCATTTTGTAACGGTGACAGATGTCCGGTTGCTCGACTCTCCTCCATTGAAAAATCCCTGCGAGTTGCGATCCTCCTACTACAATGGCTACTTTATTGTCGCCAGCACGCGTCACATGACCAACTCGTGCTATCGAACAAAAAAAAGTGGCAGGAATTAGCGATGGTTGTATTACTTGAGGCTAGGAGGATTGCATTGTCTACTTTCGACGGCTCGGACACTCCACTTCTATAGAGTTGAGAAAATTGATCGATTTTTTTGTGACCTTGGAGTAGAAACTTGAGCCCACTAAATAAAATATTTCAAATATCCTCTCGAAACTGTCGACTTATTCTTTTTATTTGTGTATTTATTAAGAATTTCATTTCCTTTTTTTTTTAAAAAAAAACCCTACTTAGGTTAAGATATCTTATCCATTAAACTTTATTTAAAATGTTTTTCCGGATTTAATTTAAAAGCTGGATATAAATTTTAATTAATTACTAATCTAAGGCCAAATTCGAATAATTCTTTTAAAAAGATGGAATTTTTTAAGTAGGATAACTTAATGACTCAATTAAACCTATAAGGTTTTAACACGATCGTATTAAAATATTCGAATTAATATGATTTATCTTGTTTTATTTTCGAAAAATATTTTTCGTTTTGTATTCATCCCTATAAAGCTCTCGACGTAGCATAAATATATTGATCGGAAATTAAATTTATGCATTGCATCAATGTCAAGTTTTCATTGTCAATTCGCATAATCAATTCGAGTTTCCTGGAAATTTGTTTCCTTCCCGCATGATATTTCTTTCTAGGAAAAAAGAAACGTCAGTTAAGAACTTACCTTAAGCAGAATTTTTATATGAATCATTAAGTAAGGAAGTTACGAGGTAATGAAACTTGGCTATAATTTCCTGCTCTTTCTGTATTGATAAAAACTTATATAATAAAACTACGGGACGTCGAACACTCCTTAAATTTTCACTCTTCTAAAATTGCCAATTGATTGAGTGATTTTGCCTCCCGCTGCTATAAGAAGAAACCAGTCGAACGGAATTTCTACAACAGCTTCGAGTACTCTCCCTCTTCCTATTATAAAAGTACAGTCAATAACAACCCAACTTACCAGTGTTAAGCATCAAACGCGAAATAAACAACCCTCCCCCCGCTACTAATGTCGAGCCGAAGATCAGACTAAAAATAAAAATAAACCTTTTTATTAATTTCCTCGCCGATTTGATCTTTATCAATTTTTCTCGCTTTGGTAACTTTTAACAATTGCCTCCTCGTCTATTATTAAATCTCTGTTTTGCCAATTAGTAGAACGTTTGCCTCTATGTAAATTACTTATAAAAATTCGGATTTTGTCACTGGGTCGTCCACTTTAGGGATCTTTTCCCACCCCAACGAGATAGTATCTATGATTCTGGATCGCATTATCAGTATTGTTTGGTTCTCTTCAATCATGTTAGCTTGCCACCGTCAGGATCGTTCAAGCGACCATTATCCCAACAATAGTGTCTACGCGGAGACTTCGAAATAAAAAAAAAGCCAATGTAATGAAATTTTTCCTATAAAAAAAAAAATGTTTCCGAGGGCCTCGAAAACACAAATAGACTGTCAATGTCATCGAAGCGTACTACAATTCAATCGACAATTATCAACGCCAATTATCCCTTTCGACTGATACAAATGGCACACTGTCATTAATATTCCAACAAATACAGAATGACAGAAAAAAAAATTGGTAAAAATATAGGATTTCCTCACGCGACTTTGCTATTCTGAAATTGCTTTTCATTTGCCATAAAACTGCTCTTTGCACAATTGAATCATATTTGACTGCCCTGTCGATATTGGATTCGCTCCGATGGGTCAAACTTTATGTACAGATGCTGCAATGCACACACTTGCCAGGACCAAGCGGCGAAAAGGCAATAAAAGTATCAATTATTGATATTACTAGGTAATAAATAATGTTCGTTTTTATTTATTCTATCTTTTGTACTATTCGATATCGTTTGGCAGACATTTTTTTTATATTTTATTTCCCGTATCGAGCGATGGTATAATAAATAACAACAGACTATCGAATGGAATAGCAAATTTGAACCCGCTACACAGAGAATTCTCTGCAATTACGACATTTAAATATTCTCTTTAACGGTTAAAAATAGCTTTCCTGTATTAAAAAATAAGCTTTAAAGTCACATTTCTGTTAAACAATCTCTTCTAATTCTTCGGTCTTACGAAAGAAGTATCCGTGGCATGCGTGATAACGTAATCGCCTTATAGACCTTTATTCATTGTTTTGCCCGTTAAAGATATATAAAAATAATAATAATTGCTCGGTAATTATTGTATTATTAATCTATTTTCGTTTAGGAAAGCAGAACTCTTTTGTAACTCCACTCATCTATAAATTGTTTGAAGTAGAAGTTTTGTTTTATTGTCTGAGGCACCCTAGACTTATCCTTATCGATAGAAATCTAAGAAATTCACCCGAGTTTCCAACTTATTTCTTAAAATTTCCGGTTAGAATAGATTAAAAAGTAATTTTTATAGATAATTTATGTTAAAAGTATAATTAGGTAAGAGCTTTAATGGTATAAGTTCATTGATGAAATTCCAGAGTGGAAAAGTTGAACTCTTGCCAATTGCATCTTTAACGTTTATTTAAGTACAGTACTCGCCTGTATCGATAATAAATTTAATGTAAATAATATTATTTAAAAAATTAACAAAGTATAGTTATAATTGTCATTTATTTAAATAAATAAAAAAATTACGGTTAATTAAATCTACATTAATCGCCCAATACATTATTTAATTGTCTAATAATTATTGAGTGGAAGATCGATGAAAGTAGCAATGGTAGAGAATTTTTAAAGTTCCGCTCATTTCCAGGCTACTGTATTGTTAAATTACTACTTTTTCCAACGATAAACAATAGATTTGGAAGGACATATTCGCGACATTATTGACATAAAGGCGTCTATGCATGTTGGATTTATGCGTGATATTCCGAACACGTATTCATCCGGGCGAGTGCTGTTTATGTAGTTTAAAGACCGAGTCAACCATTTAAAAAACAAAAGTAGATTTTTATCAAACCATCGAAATTCGATGAAGCGATTCTTTCCACTTCTCATTTTCATTCTGTTCACAGGACACTCTCCTATAAGAGGTTTAACCTAGTTTCTTAATAATCTTTGTTAACGGATATTTTAACATTTAAAAAATTTAAATAATCTAAATATATATCATAAAATACATGAAAGATTTCTATTAATTCTTACCAATGTTCTTAAATATCTTGAAACATAAGCCCTTACATATCTCGAAACAAGGAAAAATAGACTTGCCCCACTAAAAATAAACGTCTCATATATATGTAATTTAATTAAAATATTATTAATATTTAATACCTTTGATGTAAACTTTAATGAAAATAATACATAAATAACAGTTTATTAAATTGAAAATAAACTGTTGTGAATTAATACAGCCTAATTGATACTAAATCTTCTTTGAGAGAGAGAAAAGAGCTGTAATTAAAGCTGTAAAATGGAATATAAAATAAAAGAAATTTAATAATATTTGGCTACTATCGACATAAGATGTTATAAATAATAATAGTATTTGATTAACATTACGCTTTGATTAATTAATTATCCACATTTAAGTGGATTACTAAAAGAGAGAGTCATTGTTTAAAAGTAATCAAGTATTGAAAATATTAATGATTATATAATTATTGTCTCTGACTAGACCTCGTTTTTAGATCGTTACCTCTTCACTTTTATATAATATGATCACGAAAATTCTCCATTGTACTCAATTTCCGAAAATTCCTTGGGTTTTTTAAGTTAATAAATAATAACCATTAGGGATTATCTAACTGTTTGAAGGCAGTAAAAATAAATGTACGCTTCCTGTATTAAATTAGCGATGATATCATCTTAAATACTCAAATTTTGATATTACAAAATGAATTATTTTTATAATAATTTACATTTTTTCGAACGAATCGAAATAATATGAGCCTTTCATCCGTATATATTTGATAGTAACTTAATCTGTTCTGGATGGATCACGTTTCTCCTTTCCACCTTTACATTATATTATGATTTATTGTTTTGCTTTTATTTAGAATAATATTTCTCAAATATTAAATACTGAAGATAAAGATTATAAACAATTTTAAAATGTGAAATATTCGAAGATTCTTTTATATATATTTTTTTGTTTTTTAGAAGATTTTTTTTGATAAATTCTTTTAAACTTTTAAAATAATCTTTTTATCGAACTAGAATATATTTTTCAAGAAGATTTCGTCTCGAAATATTTTCGAAATTCTATTTTTAATCAATTTTTTTCCTTAACTTTTCGAAAAATTCTCTGGAAGAATACATTAAAATATAAACGATCTATTCAAATTTTTTAAAAAATATTTACAAATTCTTTAAATTTTTATGTATTTTATCGCATAGAATATTGTAATTTTAAACTCGTATAATTATATAAATTATATTAAGTTACGTAATTTAAATAGGCTATAAAATACGTTCAATTTAACTTTGTTTTAACGATACGTTTCGGAACCGATGACGACACGAAATGACATCATTTATTCTTGACAGTATTTTGCGTAACAATCGAAGTTCATGCCCTTCCAAGTGTTAAAGTTTCGTTACTTTTAATTATCGTCTCGAATTTTGTAAGGCACGAGAATTTATTTAAAATTAAGAATTATTTAAATCAAATAGTTAACAGCGAATGTAAAATCTCTTCCTTATCGTAAATGGCATATATATTTATAACTCGTAATTACATTACAGTGCTGTGTAACAGGTTATTTGTTAAGTAATAGGCTCACTAACTGTGCTTTAGTTCAGCCTTCTTATAGATAAATCGGTTTGAAGAAACGAATAAGTCATAAACAACTGTTTAAATTTCTTATTATAAAAAGATTTTAAGAAATAAACGAACAATTATTTATTCTGACATTTTCACAATGCCGTTCTGCAATTTTTAATCATATTTTTTAAAATTTATTTAATTTAAAATATATGCTCTCCATCTCTATCTTGCCCCTGTACATCATACTTTGCCTGTTAACAATTGGATCATGCATTCATCTATCTAACTTCTTACAGGGGAAATATTTGAATTGAAATAATGTGTCTTTCGGTTTGCATTGGAAGTTTATATAGAGTTAATCGGGCCTCTTGTCCCTAATCTTTCCATATCTGGTCTTGGATTTCATCTATCTCACTCCGTTCGCTATATTAAAGAAAGACAGACGAACGAACGACAGTAGAATTCATAGGTCTACAATTTTTTCATATTGCAGCCCAATAAATACTTAGAGTTTTGAGAAAACAAGCTTACATTTTTAGGACTTTATTAACTTTCTTCCTCCAAGTTGTTTATTTGAACATGTAAAGTTATAGAAAATCCATTATGACTTTATGGAGCGTAGGCAAATTTAAATTAGATGGCCCCATATATAGTGTTAACTTCAGACAATTGCCTGGGGTCTTCACCAATAGGGGACCCCAGGCAATTGTTCTTTTCGCCCATAGTATAACGTGCCACTGAGAAAATCATGAAGTAATGTACAAATGTTAAAAAAATATCAACAATTAATGAAGTATTCGAGAGCCTTAAGACATTTTCCGGGTTTAGGAATGTTAATAAACAAGTTTTGTTTTGTTTTATTGTTTTTGTTTATATGAACTTTTGTAGTAAGATTCTACAAGAGCATCATCGATTGCTGTTCTTTTTAATAATTAAATTTATAAAAACAAAAACGAAAGCATCGAACTAATTCACGTAAACAGAATTTAAATAATTACCGACGACAAAAAATAAGTAGAAATTTATTAGAATGGGAACAGATTTAAAACAGTTAGAAGCATTCATTTAAACAAAAGCTGAGATAATCTTAACGTTTGAACTCGAAGATATCGATAGAGGATAAGAAAATATTTAAGAAATGACACATAAAATATACACATGACTAATTTATTTTGTTTATTAGCAATTGTTTTATTAGCTGTAATAAAATAAAAATTTCCATTAGTTAATTAGTACGTTATATTATCGATAATATAAAATTATAGCTCTTATCTAATACTTTTACATTAAATAAGATTACCATATAAATGCTTTAAATATTTATTTAATGCATCAAATAAATATCTGCTAAGAATTGTAATGCATAATTATCAAATTCTCTAATCATTAATTTCGGGATTCGTTTGGTTTAATACTTTCTTTCGGCTCTTATCTAAATCATATTAAATATCAATTAGAATTTTAATTCGATTACAATTAATAATGAGATTTAAACGTAAAATTTAATCTTTTAAAATATGAATTAACTCTTTTAATTCATTGTTTGTTTGTTACATTAATAAATTCTATTTATTTTCTAATAATTTCGTCTGAAATCAAAGATATTTTTGCTTTCTGCATGCAGAAATCATCCACATTTTATCTAAACTTGTTTTTATCAAGTTAGATTACATTTTTAATGATTTGACATTTTCTCTTCTTGTTGTTGCTGTTGCTGTTGTTGTTTTTTTTTTAAGTACATGAGTAGAGTTTTTCGACAAAATAATCAAATTAAGAATAATTTACGACTATATTTCAATCTTAATTTGCAGGCAATTTGTTAAAATCTCGAAATTAGATGTAATATTTTTAGTTTTTTTTTTTAATTTTTTTTATTTTTTAAGAACCATTAAATAATTAGAAGAAAAATGTAAGCTTTCCTTCAAAGGTTTAAATGAATAAACTTTGAAAAGCTTTCTATTAATACACGCAATTTACTGGACAAACAAATCATTTGACACGCGAATATATTCCAGAAACTAAATACATCCTACACGAAATATTCATCGATTATTCCATATTAAGATCATTAAAAGATATTCTAATAAATAAATTCTTTCAAAATTCAAGTATAAAGTTTTTAAATTTCCAGACTTTATTTCATAATTTAACAATAAAACACACAAAAAAAAAAACAAAACAATTAATTTTTAAAGTGTTGTTTTTAATACGTTTTTTTTAAAAATAATGATTTATTAAAATATTTAATAACGTTATAAATAATTATTTGACTAAATATTTATGTAATCTGTTTATTAATATTCCTTTTTAAATATATTTTATCAATTTGCATACAGTCTGCACGCTTTAGTATAGCATACATTAATAAATTCGTTTCCTCCTTTCTATTCATCTTATACACGAAAGGTCATGTATAAAAAGAAAAATAAAATAAATAAAATAATAATAAAAATTATGAATATTTTAAAACTTAAAGATATATATTTGAAAAATAAGAATTTTTCAATGGTTTGTCATGGTTAGAGCGTAGGAGGGAGAGAGAGAGCGAGCGATAACATCACGATTTAACCAGCGAATGTGATCAGCGTTAATCCTAAAAATTGCTAATTAATATTAATGCAAGTGGGCGAAACGTAAGTAAACACGAATATACTTCATCATCGATGACGTTATAGGGAAAGAAGGCGAACGACATTCTTTCCCTTCGATTTGCCTCGATAACTCTCAAGAGCTAAAATTTTCTTTGTTGTAGAAAGTCTTTTCACTATTGTATTATACAAATAATGCCGTGGAACAATATTAAACTCTCGAACAATGGATACCTGCCTTACGATTCGATTATAGAGTTTAAGTGATATAAGCTCTGAGTAAATATTATTAAGTGACAACGAACGAAGTGCCAATAATAATAATTTGGTATTTTCTGTGTAATGGACAATTCTTGTGGATTCGAAAAATAAGATCTTGGAGGCACTCGACGTAGAAAAGTAAGGGAAAAATGTTACTTCAGATTTATAATTCGTCGACAAATTAATGATTCTAGTTTCTTCCACTTGATGAAAGCGTTAATGAATCCATTGTGTCTGATCATTAAGCGTTTGCTGACAGAACAATTATCTCAACAGTCTAGGCGACATTTGACTGTTAAAGATGTTATGAATTACTGGAGAATTTGCCACTATCTTTTATTATTATTTAACATTATTATTATTTTTTTTTTCGGTAGAGTTTTTGATCGTTTCCGGTTACATTTGTTTTGATATTCAAATGCTTACGAGAAAATTAACCGTAGATCTGCCCTTAAAAACGTAACACAACTCCCCTAAACCGTTCACCCGTAACGAACAGAAGCTTTTGGAAAGTTCCATTAATAAAAGCTCGCTACTACTCAAGGTCAAAAACCAGATGGGAACCGAAACGTCTTCTAGAGTCTAGGTATTAAAATGAGAGAGGTATCGCTTGTCAGGGGTTGAGTCAACCATTTACGAGATCAACGAACGTCGACTACTACTTTGTCATTAACTACTTTTTCTGTCATATTTACAAAAAAACAAAAAGTTTTCCGGGAAATCAGTCGTTTTCATCTCTATAAAGACAATTAAAATAAAAAACTTTACAGAATTAATTTTTCTAGAGGTCTCTTGTATGTTTCTATTTATAACTCGGTATGGGGTATGCTTTGGATATCGTCACTCACGTAGTCCGGTAACTTCGGAATGATTCCCTAATAATTTCTACAAGAAGTTAAGTTAAAATTTCGTTTAGATATTTAAAATTTAACTACGTATATAATTACTTACGAAGAATATTTTACAATAAACGAAGGGTAAAGTTTAGAAAATTGCCCTTTTAGTACTTGTTTATTTAGTTTGCTGGCGGCCTTGAATTTAGTTTAGATTACAAGAATGATAAATTTATTGGTAGAAAAAGTTGTTTTAAATATAATATATACTGTACATTTTGTATAATTTTAAAATATTTTTTAAGTTGTAAATTTAATTAACGTATAACAACCGATTATTAATTGTACAGTGTTGCGTGTTAAGTATTTTAATTTCCATTAATTATAAAGTTTATATATATATAAAAGTATAAATTTCTTATTTAAAGTAATGAACACGAAATATATTTTCGGTAATAAAAACAATCGGACGAAACTAGAATATTGCTTAATTACCCATTTCCGTCAGAAACATTTTGCGCGTTATTGTTAACAAACGGGATGAACACAATAGACGATTATTATTATTTTTTTTTCTTCTGTTGCCTTTTTTTTTATAAAAGGATGCCACATTGTCGTCACGTGATTACCTAAGTAGGCATTGTGATTTATTTTCTATTGAAAACGACGTTGGCATGTATATAATGCCTTTTATTTTTTTTAAAAAAAAGTATTCTTCGTACTAATCGACTTCAATTAAAAATATTTTTATGCTTCTTAAATTCAGTTGTAATTTTTTAAAAGTTCTTTGGCATGGAGACAGAATTTTATAATATTATATTATATAGATTTTTACCTTGACATTTCGTTTTAACGAGAATTATTTTAATCACCTTGACAATCAAGGTGAAGAATGATGTGTCTAACTCTCGACAAGGAGAGATTTACTGACCGAAAATGATAAGTCTGAATTCTTCAACTTTTACCACTTTTCCGGTCATAAATTGTCGGAAAAACTTATGTTTAGTAAATGTATAATGTTCGTGGTGAGATAATAATTAAAATGTGCAAAACTACAGGGCAGCATTTCCGATAGTTTTATGAAAGTTTTCAAATAAATTATAACTCCGCTTCCGTAAAATTCGATTATGTTCCTCGTCTAATTTACTACATTTGACAATTTATAATGAAAGAAAAACTAGGAAAAAATAAATTATATATTTGATAAAGTAAAATTTATTAAAACGAATTAAAATAAATTTTATCTAAAATATTTTTCCTCTTAAAAACATCGCCGTTATGTCTCAAAGTTAAAAATATTGTTTGTAAGTTTTTACTGTTTAAAGTCAATTTTAAACAATATTTTAGTCATTGTCTTGTATTTCATAATACGAATGAATCATCGGAAATAATTCTATATGGAAAATAACGTTTCATAACAATCAGAAATCGCCAATTAATGCAATCGATATAAGGAATTCCGATTAAGAAACTAAAGAAAATTCAATTAATCTCTCTCTCTCTTTATTGAATTTAAATATATTTGCATATTTTTAAAAGCAATTTACGGTTTCAATTTACAATGTTAGATGAATAAGAATAAAGAATTTAGAGGAAACAGGAAGTGTTAAGTTGTGCATGATGTGGCGTGACAATTACACCACCTCTCTCAATAAGAATTTTCATTTGAACCATCTCAACTGATGCAAACAAATTGTTATTGTTCTCTATTTAATACCTCGTTAATTGTTCTTAATTGTTATAAAGTAAATTTCAATTTTATTTCGATCTTACGATAGAAAGGTATTGAATGTAGTTTTGGCTAAAGTGACTTTTAACTACGCTATAATATTCGTTAGCTTCATCCGATATTGGGTAATAAACTGTAATGAAGCATTTAATGTTTAATTAAAATCTAAATTAAAATTTTCTTTCGAAACTATTTAAAAATAGATATAAATCGTATAATATTGCGTGGTTTTAAATCGTCGTATCAAAATTCTTTGGTTGGAAAGATGCTGAATGTACGAATTGATAAGCAAGAAGATAATGTAATTAAAAAAAGAATAAATTAATGATATTTAATGAGGACAATATAATATGTATTTAAATTAACAAATTATGTTTAAAATTATCGAATTAGTAAATTGGCAACTCGATAAAATCTAGTTTACTCGGTAAATTTTTGAATAGACATAGCTAATTGCAACTAGAACAAAGTTTTGGACAGATTATTTTATATAAATAATCACAGATAAACAGATAAACGTAATTTAATTGCTTTTTTTGTCAGATGTAAGCAATAAAAATTTATTAATAATTTTTTTTTTCTTTGGAAAATTCGACGTATTTATTAGATAACTTCGAATGTCTTTTGGCCAAGTTCGATAAAGGCAAGTGTTCAGGCATTATCATTACGTAGAATAAAAGTTTTAATATCGATCATTTTAAATCGAGCTGAAAAATTGTAAATTTTATCGATTTTGTTTAAAACGTATTCAATTATTTCTAGAATTAAAATAACAACAATAATAATAATAACAACTAAGTTTCTCGATAGATTGATTTAACTTGGAGAGCAGTCGGGCAGAGGGATGTACTCGCGTAAATCTACTTAAACTGGCAATTCTAGGTAATTTTAAACAGAATTTCGGGTACCAGCTTGTCACTTTTGTATCCACGTTTGTACTCAGTTTGAGCCCGACTGATTCAGAAGTTTTCATTGGTGAATGGACCCAGTGTGTTTGGCACGTCCCTCACCGTCCGGTGCTACTATTGTGGATAAGACCCGACCCACGACGGGTATGGAAAAAAGGCCTTTCTATTGCCCCAGTGCAAAAGAAATTAAAAAAAAAAAATTCTACTATAATGAATTGGCAATCTCATTTAATCGAATCGATATAATGTCTATCATTTTTATTGTTTGTTTAATTTTATGCTTTAATAAATCATGTACTATTATTAATTACATTTTGAAAACTCTACCCGTCCTATGGGTACTAAGAAGGCCTTTTTAGTAAGCCAATTATATGTTAGGTCAGGCTCACAATATGAGAAGACGAGGCTGGGCCACCCCTCAAAAAGTTTCTCAAGTTTTCGATCAGTCCAGTTTCAATTCCGGATCCCTAAAACGGTAGGCTTCCATCTTAACCGCTCGGCCATCCACCCGTTATTCATAACATTTATTAATTTTTAAATTTGCATAGTTAAATTATTTTTTCGATAATTAAAAACAAACTTTGTTTTTTCCCTACACAGGATGGCCATTGTTTGGAAGTATAGGCGAATATACATAATAAATGGTTTATTGATATATGATATGTTCAATATTGGTATCATATGTTCAATCAAATAGCTATGCGCTGTGAACATACACATTGCTTTGAAGGACTATATTGTTCCTCGTTTAATATTCGTATCATTTAACTATACGCTGTGTAAAATTGTAATGAACTGTTTGCATTAACGTGACATTTCCATCAATCCAGCCTGTTTCCAGACATTTTGGCTCTCTTGTATTTAATACAAAAGCATTTGATTAAAGGCATTCGTAAAGCAGAGTAGGATACTCTGAACATACAGAAGTTCTTTTTCTTCAAGTGAAAAGAAATATCATTCGTTGAAAAGTTAATTTATTTTCATAAAATTAAGCAAAAATGCAGATTATGAAATATTTTCCTGCTGTTACAAAATTGGATCATGGTTCTTCTGCTCGAGTTTTTGATTCCTCCTTCGGTCGTGATAGATTAGGTATTTCAGAGAGTTTACTGTTTATTTATTTATTCATTTTTGTATAAATTACAATCCGCGGATAGTGTTATAACCATCAACAATTTTTCCAATATTATCACACGATATCTATGAAGATTTTTGAGGCGTTTGGCATTCTCTGTACAAGAGGAAAATTTACAAGATACTTCTATGGCCCATTTACAGAAAATTATCATTATTCCAGATGCAAATGTAAATAAAACATTTCATTTATGATCTAAAATATTGCCTACGAGAGAACATAATTCGAAGAATAAATAAATTCAATTAATATTCTTAGATATTTGAGTTATATTCATAGTTTTTAGCTAACAATGAATAAAAAGATGCCTTGACCACCTCGGTCATCCGGTCGAGTATATTAGTACATATATGCAGTTCCTATACCAATTTGAGATTCGCCTCTTTTCATTAAGTCACGGTGGCAATCGCTTTTGTACAGAACTAACAAGCTCGGGCTATGTGTATGGGGCTTTTATTCTGTGGGTAAGTGCATGACTGTTCCGGAAAAGACCAATTTTCAGGAGATCAATTTTCCTCTTTTTTAAAAGCTAAATTTAATTTATTCTAATCGGAAGTTCTCATTTCGCGTATTCAGCAAACAATAGCGATAGTTTATCCGAGAGAAAGAGAAAGAATAAGAGCTGGGAATTGAAGGTGCATAAATATTTACAAGCTTCGATGATGGAAGACGAGTTCGTTGAGCTTTTAGGATCTTTCACAAAGATTTTACTTGAGGACAAGTGCTATCAAGAATGAGGATTAGTGAGAACCGAACTCGGTTGTTCGAACTTCTCGATTTTTGTCTCGATAATCTACGACTTCCTCTGGACGCTCTCTCAAACTCTGGTGGAAAGTCGATTTACCCCACTGTAGAGAATATAGCCTGCATTCACGGATTACCCTCCCGTCGGTTCGTCATACCGAATTGAACATAGTCAAATATCTTAGCAAAAACCAAACTTTAATTACACTTCATCGTGTACGGTAGAAACTCAATCCTATGCAGTTAACATTCTTCTTATCCTTCCTTGCCCACTTTCGAACTCCACCACATCTCTTCACTAACTCTACCGTCGTCCCATCTCTATTCTGACTCGCCTTTTTCAACTTTCGTCCCTCTCTCCCTGTTTTTTACAACCCCTTTCTACTCTTGTTTATTACTTTCACGACTGCGTATAAAGAGGTTGGATATGTGCCTATGAGACCGCAATCGGGAGGAAAAAGTAGATTCAATAAGCTATCACTACACCCACTATTGTAATTGTCGAATTCTCACGAAAAAATTTACGGATATATCAGAGATTGAGTCCTTTATTCGAAGAAGTTTTCCCATCTACATCTCTCTCTAGAGTTGTATGTATTGTCACAACCTCCAGGAGAGTGTGTCCATCACCGTTATTAGACAATTTTAATCGACACACACATACATATATACATATATATATGACTTTCCGGTTCACATTTACTTTCCGTCATGATATCTAAAACTTCCTTCTAATCCAAACAATCATGGTCCTACTTGATTCTCCAACATTTTGTACTGTACGTCTACATAAATCTTGTGAACCCACGGTCATCGGATACGTACAAATTCCTCGGAGCTGAAGCGAGTCCGACTACACAACTAAATAGATCATGAAACACTTTATTTTTGTGAATTTTACGTAGAGAAGTAGTCGTACATTTACGAAAAAGTACAATTTATTGATCTAATATTCCATTCTTATGCAATTTAGACTAGATTACTAGGGTTTAGGAAGAGGGAGAGCCGAATATTTGGGTGGATGAGACAAAGTAGCCTTCCTCTTATACATTCATGTACAGTACGTGTAGATTTCTGTATACCACAATTATCTTGTGATTTGTATATTAAAATATCAATTTATAACAGAATTATGCAAAGAGATTTTCTTTAAGAATTCGTATCTCTGAATTACGCTCTACTTCAAACAATACAGTAGTTCACAGCTATACGGTTTATTCTCTATGTATATATTTACGAATGTTATCAAAATTGTAGCAAAAAAGGAAGACATTGATTTATTTCTTAAAAAGATGAGATAGGTTTTATAAAATAATGTGAAAATTCCAATTAATTGTCTAAATGCAATATAACAATGATATAAATAAAGTAATTATTTAATAAAAAAGCTTTGAAAAATGTAATTCGAGTTCTGGTATAGGGAGGAATGAGTGCATTTGTATCGTTAATATAATACAATAAATACTGCTATTTTATGCCTGAAAATATAACTGGGCTTTCAATTTTCAGATTGCAGACGTATACATTCTCACCGTCGTCTATCCATCTGTCCATCTGTCCTTTGTTAAGGGGCTGTCCGTAAATAACGTCCACACTGGAAGAGAGTTATGACAGTCGGACGAGGGGGAGGGAATAGGTTGAACTTCAATGGACGTTCGTTTTATTCTGTTAAATTTTATACAGTTTATGCATTTTATTATTCATAAAGTGGCAAAGATTTTGAGGGGGAGTTCAGAGGTTCAGAGTAAAGAGGGGTTACAGATACTTGGACAAACTGGGACAATGGTGGAGAGGGAGTAAATATGGACGTAATTTACGGACAGCCCCTAATCTCGAGATCTGAGTTAGATGAAATATAGATGTAGAAATCTTAAGGGCCGGGACTATATACGAACTTCTGATCTGGACCGGAACTCACATGATTTTTTAAATTAGAATAAGATTAAAAATTACAGCTCGGCATTATGACGATGTAATGTAATAAAATGAAAAATCTTTCTAGGTTCAGTACCGAATTTTTTTCTCATTTTATGAAAGTAATTTGCATCGAAGTGAGAAATTTATAAGCCGTAGTTTATGCCCATGTTTTCTTTCATTGCAAGCTCATGTTCGAAATATTACCAGGAAAATTTATAAAATAACAATCCAATTAAACTTCAAATCTAATTTCTGAGCAAAAATCACGTTTTTTTTTTTTTTTAAATATTATTTTACATTATACTTTACACTTTGTATTAGCGACGTGCATATATCGTGTTTTAAATCATTACAGCTGTTTTGGCTCGTAGCCATCTTAATTACGCATCTGAAGATGTTATCGTAGTAAAAACCTTAAAAAAAAAAACAACAAAAAAAACTTGAACATTAAAATTTAGATTAATATAAATTTGTAATTTATTCTATAATTACAACGTTATAGAATTCAATTATTATTTTAAATTTTAATCGTTTCGGTACGAAAATTATTTTGTTATTTTTAAATTTGTAAACAGAAATCAAAGATCGAATGATTTAAATGCAATTTTAATGCATTGCTCTGGAAATCATTAGAATTAATTAGTTGTTAAATAATAATTGTAATAACACGAGAGAAAATAGATTTACAAACACATTGGAATGGTCGCATAATTATTTTATTGAAAATTTACGCAATACCGGGGTGGAAATTTTAATGATTTTTTTTTTTTAAATTACGTGACTTCCGATCGTGACTACGTAAACTATATACGAACTTCCGATCTGGACCGGAAGTTGTATACAATTAATAGGAGCCTTCAACCCCTAATCTTTCCATATTTCATGTATCAAACTTCGTTCTCGAGAAGGACGGACAGACGGACAGACGTACGACAACAATTATAAATAGAAATTTAATAAAATTGTTAATATATATATGACATCGAATTTTTATTGGAATTTATTGTAATAAAGTGAAATATTCTATTATTTATGTTTCCAAAGTTCAAAGATCAATTTTATCAAGTTTGGTACTTGATAAATTTCCGGAATTTCTCAAACAAATTAATAAACAAAAGTATTTTAATCTACGTTTTTATTTACTTTAGATAATAACAAATTAGTTATAATTAAAAACATATTTAAACCTCTGAACAACACCATTGACAAGAAGGTTATTCGAAGGTAGCCGTTATTTAGAGATTATTTTATACATTCGACCCCCCCTATAACACTGTCGATAATTCCGTTTTATATGAATTCTATGTTGTACGAGTCACTTAGATTTTACAAATACGTGTGCCGGGCTGTGAATGGCTCACGTATTTGTAAAATCTAAGTGACTCGTACAACATGGAATTCATATAAAACGGAATAATCAACAGNAGGAAAATTTTTCATTTTGATCTCCAAAGAAAGCAGTGGATTACATATGTTAAGAATATAAAATGAAATTGGTTAGTCAAAGAAAAACATTTTTTTATTACTTTAAATAGCTTGTATATTCCAAGCTATTTAAAAGTAAAATTTGCTTTACTTAGAAAATAAGTAAAGCAAGAATAAATTTTTTTTAACAGCTTTTTGAAAATAAAGAAATCTCAAAACTACCAAATAAATGTATTTCTTTGACTTCTAAATAAGTCTGTTGTTCAATAATTAGTGTTCACTAGGTGGCTCCTCCTCAAGCATATCAGCCTACTGACTCTCTTTATAAAATTCTTCAATTATACATATCCCAAATTAACAAGTGCATCATCAAAATCTACAGATTCCCAGAAAAACTGAATTATTAACTAAAAACTGAAAATATGCCAATTTTACAATAGATGAAGATAGAAAAAAAATCTATTATTCTGAATTATGGGTCTGATGAAAGGAGGTAAAATTACATTGATTTGGTGGGACTTGGAAAAAAAGCCTTTATTCTGAGAAATTGTAGTTCTGTGATTCATTAAAATGAGATTCTACTGTAGTTCAATAAATCCTCAGACTCATGTGGATGGAGAAATAAAAACTATTAAATTTTTTACTAATAAAATGTATTATTATGTACATTTATTTTTCAACCTATGAGCCATTTTGCTCCACACTTTTTCCAATGGCATACAAAATCTTCAAATGCCTTTTTGAAAAATGTTGGAAAACAAGTTTTGAAAAATTTGGTCAGTTCTCCTTCAGTACTATTCAGAACTAGTGAGTGAGGTCTGCAAACTGTATTAAAAATCAAAAGGCATTTTCCTTTTCTTTATTCACAATAGTGCTCCTTTCAAATCAGCCACATCATAAAAATGACAGTTGAACAATGAGATTTCAAGAGCTCCCATGCTCCCAAACAGCTCTGATCTTGCTCTTAGTGACTTTCCTCTGAAGAGCTGGAGAAAGTGTATAGAGCAAAATGGCTCTTACATTGAACACTAAATGTATACAATAATGCCATTTATTAGTAAAAAGTTTAATAGTTTTCCATTTCTCCATCCATGTGACCCAAATATGTATGTTAGATGCAATCTTGTTAAACTAACAGTTTTTATTTTCATATCCATTTGTATTATTTGAAATTTGTACCTTTTTTTCTTTGCACTGATGGAAATGAAAATCAGAATAGTATAAGATGCTGTTTAATTTGTAATTTTTATAAGTATACTAGTTGATTGCCTATCATATATGATAGAATATATAAAATACAATTGCAAAGTCATACTTGTAAAGTTTACTTAGCTATTTCATTATGTTTACAAAGAAAACATAGTCATTTTGTTTGTATTTTTTATTTTTTGCCCTGAGAGTGCTAAGAGGTCTTTTTTATCAAGCCCACAATGGGGCAACCAGGTGATGGAGAATGAAGCTCAAATACCTGGGATGACCACTAGGACTGTTGAGAGCTTATGTAGTACCTAAGGTAGACAGGCCTCGTTTTTTTTAACAAATGAAATATGTAGAATGTTTCTTTGTTAATAAAATGCAGTCTTAAAGATTTTAGTTTTTGTTAGTAAATATAATATTAATTTGTAGAAGTAGGAACAATTACCGGACTGTCTTCCCTCGTAATGGCCCTTCCTATATAACCTATAAACTAATCTATACTAAAAAGTATGACTTACAAATTCAACAGATAAAAAACCTGTGTTAAATGCAATTCAACATTGTTGATCTTGCAAAAACAGTAAAAAAAAAACAGCGTATAAATAGGTCAAAAATGCCAAATTTCGTAAATAAAAACAGAAAAAATAATTCTTATTATCTCTACTATTTATTTGTTAATTACTTTAATTTTTACTAAAATTAAAAATAATTTTTTATGTAGAAATTACTNGGCTGTGAATGGCTCACGTATTTGTAAAATCTAAGTGACTCGTACAACATGGAATTCATATAAAACGGAATAATCAACAGTGTTATAGGGAGGTCGATTTGTATGTATTTTAAAGAGAAATGTTTCTGAAAAAAATGGCCACTGTTTACAGGTTCTAACTAATTTCGTAATTTTTATATTTTATAGGACTATTTACTGTAAAAACCTGTGTAAAACGGAAAAATATTCGGTACCGCGAGAGTCCGGTTTACACAGGTTTTAACTGTACAAACTTTGACTTATATAAGATAAAATATTATATAAAATCAATGTATCTATAACTTTAGTGATAAAATAAATTTTTTTTTCCTCCATTCAATAATCTGTTAATGATTAATAATAAAATGAAATATGGAAATTAATTCAGCAAATCATCATTTAAATGAGTAATTTTGTTGAAAATATCAACAGGAAAATAATGAATTATTATATATAAGTACAGTAACATTAATGGAACAAATATTGTAAACTGGGAACTTAACGATAAATAAAATAAATCAAAATTTAAAAATAGTATTTATTTTAAATTTTGAGAATTGTTGCATATGTTGAACATTAAATGCAGATTACAGTCATATATTTTACCGTTATAAATTTTACATATTTTGTTTTAAAATATATATATTTTTCTATAATGTACTGTACTTCTACCTAAATATTAGGAGAGACGTCTACACATTAAAAAAAAAACATTATAAATTATGTTAATAAAAAAAAATAATTACATGTTTGGACTCGGGAGACCTTGAAGCATCGAGAAATGCAAAAAAATTTGGGTTTTTTTTTTCCCTATATGTATGAATTTTAGTGTGTATATGTATGCACACGCCACTTAAAAGTTTAATAACTCTTGTATTTTTCGTCGAAAATTTCTGAAATTTTGCAGGGAGGTTTATGTATTAGAGGCATTGATGCTATTAAATTTTGGGGGTTAAAGGTCGAGAAGGTTGGGAGATAGAGAGGGTTGAAATTAGTGAAGATTTTACTCGTTATTAGCATTTAAAAATTTTTTTTAAAAAGTAAAACTCATTTCTACCCTTAATTTTTGCCATTTTATAATAATTAATTATATACAAATTTTTAAAAATTATATATTACAATAGATGGAGCCATACTCAATTTCGAAAGTTGTCGCCGGGAAAGATACGCAACTCGTTGCTGAATTTTTAAAGAGTATTTTTGTTTTAGAGAATCTGTACGTAGAGTAAACATATTTGTATTAAATATAATATTTGTGGAAAGATTTGATCAGTTTGCATTAAAAATAATTGTAAATTAATTAATCATTATTTTAAATTAATAATTTAAAAAAAATTAATAAATTTATACACTAATTCTGTTCTTATTTTTTGTAAAATAATATTTTAAATCACAAATATAAGGAGTTGTTCTAACATTTAACACGAATTATGACAAATTTAAATGTATAAACTGTAATAAAAATTACCATTCGAAATCTATAAATCAAATTTCTAATCCTAAATTACAATTTTTTAAAATATTTTTCTTAGTTTTTTTTAATGATGTTTATGATCTTTATAAGCATTCAAGAATGTTCTAAGTAACTTTTAATTAACCTGTTTGGAAAGGAAAACACGAATAATTACTTTCATAACAAACGTGGATAATTAATAATCCTTTATAAAAAAAAAGGATAGGGAATTAATGCATTTTTCATTAAATATTAGATTTAAATTTGAAAAAAAAAATAATTATTATTATTATTTCATCAACAGTTTATTAAAAACCTATTTACAAGACCGTCGAGAGTGTATAGGACCTGGTGTAGAACGGGTCTTTTTTTCCATTATTTTTAATTAAACAAATGAAATACGTAAAAATTTAACTTAATAAAAAAATAAACAGTTTTAAAGATTTTAGTTTTTGTTAGTAAATATAATATTAATTTGTAGAAGTAGGAACAATTACCGGACTGTCTTCCCTCGTAATGGCCCTTCCTATATAACCTATAAACTAATCTATACTAAAAAGTATGACTTACAAATTCAACAGATAAAAAACCTGTGTTAAATGCAATTCAACATTGTTGATCTTGCAAAAACAGTAAAAAAACAGCGTATAAATAGGTCAAAAATGCCAAATTTCGTAAATAAAAACAGAAAAAATAATTCTTATTATCTCTACTATTTATTTGTTAATTACTTTAATTTTTACTAAAATTAAAAATAATTTTTTATGTAGAAATTACTTCCTATTTACGAAACAATATAATATTTTAAAATAAATAAATAAAAACGAAATAATGATTAAATTCGTTGTAAGAGAGTAATTAAATGCAATATGGAAAATCAAGAATATCATCGCCATCTCCCAGGATGTCATAAAAGAATTATAGATGATATAAAAATATTCTGAGGCCTCAATAAACTGTTTATTGATGCCACGGAATATTCGAAAGATGTAGTAGACTATTAAAAACTTGGAATGTCTATTATTAAAATTTGAAAAAAGGTAAGAAAGAGCTTAGAATTTATTCTAGGATCTAAATAGTTTGTTTCTCAGAAAGGAAATTGTCATATAAAATATATTTATTTCCATATTTTGAAGTCATTTCCGGTTTCGTGGGAAGAAGTTACTACGATATTCATTCAGTCATATACGGATTTCCTTTCTATAATACAATCGTTCAAAGATATGCCTATATATATATATATATATATATATATATATATCTTTATGTGCTTTATATTACTGTGTACCGTATTCATATTATATACTGTATATTATGTCTATATATATTGATAATATATATTATAAACCTATTTACGCCTATTACGACACGTGATCCCCTATATCTCCTCACCTTTTCGACCTTTAACCACTAAAATTTAGTATAATCAATGCCCCTAATACACAAACCTTCCTGCCAAATTTCAGAAATTTTCGACAAAAGGCACAGGAGTTATTAAGCTTTATTTTGGGTGCCCCCTCTCTCTCAAACACACACATCCATACATACGAAGAAACCCTCCAATTTTTATTTTATTTTATTTCTATACGTTTTAAAGTCTCCCGAGCCAAAAAATGTAAAAAATTTGGAGGGGGTCATATTTAAAAATTTAAACTTATCTGAAAGTAAAACTGTACAAAAATAGCTTTAGCCTAAACTAAATTATAATATAGTATAAGGCTTTATATAGCACATACATCGTAATTAATTATTCAGCATCATACGCTCTAAATTATATTTAAAATAATTCTATTACGTTAAAAAACTTATAAACAAGGAGCTTTAAGACGAGTCGTCAATAAAAATATTACACGACAACATCGAATTTGTTAACAGACAACTGGTAAAAATACAATGCAAATTACATTACAGAAAGTTAAATATACTCCATCTATCAAGATACGATCTGAAAGTAGAGTTTAAATGCAAAAATAAACGTCTACGATGTATTCTAAATGGAACTCTACATCAAGATTAGTGTTTGTCTGGCTCAGAAATCACACATATACTCTTAAATTAAATGAATAATAACTATCTAAAAGAATATTTTACTCACTCTTTACGTATTACAGAAAGAAATTCGATGAAAAATTTAAATTCTGAAGTCTTCAAAATATAAATTAACTTAAAAAAATGGAAGGAAATATTAAATAGAAATTAAACAAATCGAAAGTTAGAAAGTTTTTAAAAAATTACAATTTGCTTTTATAACTACTTTTATCTTTTCTATACTTAAAAGAATGGGAAGTATGGCTAAAGACAATAGAAAAGATATTGCTTATCTGGCACCGAATCACTGCAACTAATATACATCAACATATTCAGCACTTTTTAAATCAAAGTTACTGTTTTAACATTCTATAATTGTATCGAGAACCGAATAGAATTATTCGTACATTAATAATAATAAACTATTTGTTTATATAATACATTAAGCATATAATATAACTGTATATTTATACAATAATTAAGTTATAGGCCTCTCATTACAGATTCTTAGGTGCCTTTACCTTACATACTCAAGTTTATGTATATAGGATGTATGTAAATGTATGTATACAAATTAAAGTTTTAATCATTTAAAACGATTTTATTAAATAGTTTAATTAAAACCTGGCGTAATTTTATGCGTACAAAACACCCTTTTGTTGATTTAATATAAGAAAATAATAGAAAACGAAATATTTGAATAAAAAAAATGAAGAGGAAATTATCTTAATTTTATCGACGTTTGACTCAATATTTTTGTGTATAATTCTAGAGACGTTATAAATAATTTTTATGGCAAGATCCCATTTATTAAATGGTGGCATCCATGTAGGTTTACGACTTTAGAAATAAAATCGATTTATTAGTGAATTGCCATAATACTGAGATACTCGTGACTTTATATAGCATTATTCCAAATTTTCTTGTAAAAATCTTAAGAAATTCATTTCTTCGTAGATCGAATGATGAAAAGAATACAATAAAGACAAGGCCTTAATTAACTAGAATTAACATAAATGTGGATTAAGAGGGGGCACATAATTCTCTCCAGTTATTAAATTAATTAATCATTACGTCCTCATTAATATTTTAATAAAATTAATAAAAATAACCCATATTAATCAAGACGTTTGTACAGTAAAACCTGTCCAGAACAGAACCTGAATAAAACGGAAACCTCTCAAAGCGAGAAAAACATTCGAGACCGCTCCATTCCGGTTTATACAGGTTTTACTGTAATAAATTGCTATGATTTTTTTTTTTTACAGAAAACTTTTATATTGTCTCAAATATTCACTGGCAGAAAATGAATAACCGAAACGGAATTTATTGTTAAGCTGGACAATTCAGAAGTAGTTGAAGCAAAATACCGATTCTAGACGTTAGCTTTAAAGACATCACAAATATTGGACTAAGGCATGGTTGCTAGGGTATCGGGAGACGGGGCGACGCGACACACACACACACACACACAAAGATACATTAGAACGACACGTGCACATTTGGTAGAATAAATTTCAAGATAACAGGTTTGATGTTGGAGGATCGTAGTCTCGACGACTGAGCCTGGTGGAGGCTAACTGGGGCCGACCAACGATCCCCTGCATACTGACAAACCGGGGTGATGGGCCAGAAAGCTGTGTAACGGGGTCTCTCTACACTTGCTGAGTGTTTTTTGAGTCCCCTATAGGAGAGTGATGATGGATTTATAGATTAGATTTCGGGTTTACGCTTTAATTTTTTAAAAAGTAATACAAAATTTATTTTATAATTGATTCGGAGATTTAAATTTTTTTCTAGAAATTTACGTCGATATTTATCTAAAGTGGTAAAAATTTCATTTCTTTATTAAAGAAATTAGAAATTTATGTAATGTATCTCACTTGATACTTTCATTGTTAAATAATACAGAAGGAAGGACACTGACAGAGCATGCCGATGACGTCATACAAGTAGACAAAGGATACTTTCATTTTAATCAAATTTTAAATAAAATTAAATTTTAAATCCTGTTAATTTTAAAAGTAATTTCGTAATTAAATTCTCTAACTTATAATATTTTTGGCATTCTTTGAATTGAAAAGAGATTTTATTTAAAAACTGTAAAATTTTCTGCAAAAATTTATATATATATATAAGCACGCTCGTTCTTCATAGCATAGTAACGTAATATATACCAGGTGATCCTAATTAAAATACTCCCTATTCAACGTTATCTAGAGACGTATATAGCAGTCCAAATGCAACTAAATCTGATATGGTGACCTCTCATAACATGCTAAAGAAAAAATATATAATATTGTAGTACCAAATCTCACTACTAGGGCGCTTTTGGCACTGCAAGCAACAGATATTTTATTTGTACAAAATACTGGTGCTGTATAAAGATCTAAGCAACTCAAGTGATAAGTTACTATTTAATGTTGTCCCTATTCAGAAAGTAGAGAACATAATGTAATTAAAAATAAAAACAGTCTTTCCATAAAAACATATTTGAAATATTTATAATATTCTAGCATAGGTAATTAATTATAATGAAAAGTCGAATATTATGTTTATATACTTACCTAGGGTGGGTGGAAAGTAACTAGGCATGGAGAATTCGCTATAATTTTTGTAATTATAATGTAATTTACGTGTATCATTTGCATCATTCAATGGACTTTTATAATTACTTTATTAGTTGTGTAGAACAACAACTGAGAGAGGTTGCACGTGCAGTGACAAAAAAAAACATGGCCGATCGCTATTCAAGAGCGAGAGCAGATTGCTGCAAATTGAAGTGCGGAAATCATTGGTTACTGTGCAGAAATGGTGGTATACAATTGAAGGAACGTCATGCCACAATCCGTCCGGAAACAATCAAGAATTGTCATTCGAAGCTTCGGTTGCGGGCGCACAGAGTCGTCCATTCAAATCGCGATCTGTGAAAAACGTTGGTGGATGGCGCCGGTGCCTATATTAAATTTATATATATATCCATAATTTAATTTAATACAGTACATGCCAAATAATTTTAATTACCTTTACCTTAGAAATATAAAAAGTATAGTGATTTCTCAATGCCTAGTTACTTTCCTCCCATACTGTAAAATATCTTAATTAACGAGTTGATAAGCTATTAGTCTAAAAACAATCGAATGATATTACTAATATTTATCACTTTACTGTGAGATACGATGTAACGAATTTAAAGTAGTTGATATAGAAAATTTTCAAACAAAGTATATAGAAGAATGCATGAAATTTAAAAACAGTGATGTAAGAATATTCAAGCTATCGATAACTTGAATGCTCATGTTATTATTAAACTCTAAAAGCAGTCTGTAACTTATATTAATTTAAAAAAAAAAGTCCAGTGACGAGTTCTTAACTTTCCCGGCAAAAAAGTTAAAATTGTTTGTGGCTCCATCTGTGACGAGATTTTATTTTAAAAACTTTTTATGTTATTAGTTATTATAAATAGCAAAGAGCTTAATTCTCAGGGTAGAGACTAGTTTTATAAATAAAAAAATAAATTATGAATGCTAATAACGAATAAAAACTTCATTAGGTCCGATTCTACTTGAGATAAGCACGTGACCTCTCTCTATCTCCCTAACCCCTCAACTTTTAACCTCCAAAATTTAATATCATCATTGCAACTAATACCCAAACCTCCATACAAAATTTCAAAAATTTTTGACAAAAGGCACTGGAGTTATTAAGCTTCAATTTGGGTTAACAAAACCATACCCCACACACTAGCATCCACGTACAAAATTAAAATTTAGCCTTTTATTTTTTATTAATTTCATATAGAATTTTATATAAAATTAACTGGACAAGCATTCAAATTGAGAGAATAATACTATACATACAGCCGAACTTTTCAACAGCGGACATTTATCCAAAATACATACAAACCTCCAAACAACGACCATCGTTTATGTTCCGGTCTGTACGTTGTTTAGAGGTTTGACTATATTTTATAAAGTAAACTTATAAAATATATAACAAATTTAAATTTTTAATTAAAAAAATTCATATGGTTTACTTGGATTTAAATAACTCAGAATGAAGAACGATAGATATGAGTCCATATACTTGAAGCTAAGATTCTTTTGTATTATATTTCAATTTAAAATATTCTTTATACGTCTTGATTGTTTCTTAATGAAACTGTATTTCAAGATACTTTTTCAATTGCTAATAAATTTAGAAATTGAATTTCTTTATTCAAATTCCAGATTTATATGAAGAATTTTCTTCCTTTAAGAATGCTCTTTACAATAAATTTTGTGACTTTGATGGACGTAAAATGGCCCGGTAAATGTCTCAAATAGACAATACACAGGTTTAAATTTGTTAAATTTCTTTTCTTTCTTTTTTTAGTGCAATATATCAAAAGTGAAAGTCTACAACGTCTATTGATTTTCATTTTCTGTTTACGCATTTCCGATACAATGAGAATAAAACAAATACGAGCAATTACTTTTTGTGACATCGTCAGAATTCCGAGATACAATTTTTAATTTAAAAAATAACGTGACTTCCAATCTGGACCGGAAGTTCGTAGTACATAGTTAATCGTAGCCTTCATCCCACTAAGCTTTCCATATTTAGATTTTCATCTATCTAATTCCGTTCTCGAGATTATAGAAGGAAAGACAGACATAAGGACAGAGTCTATAGATTTGAAATTTAAAAATTGCAGCCCAAAAAATCAATAATCGGCAAAAATAAACCGAACAACTAGTTGTGGATTTGCGCCCGACCAACGTGCTAGCCACGTGGAGTTTTCCGGATTTTCTTCGCGTGCCTAACACTTAAATAGAAACAAGTTTCTCAGAAAAATCATCCCGGCAGGCATCCTACCTCGGACAGATTGCCTCGTGTTGCGTTATTGTATCTCACAAAACCAAATAATTACAAACAAAAATTAATAACCATATTCAAATTTTTACGTTTTATACGACTTTAATTGTTATGTAATTCGAAATAACATTTTCTATTTTGTGTAATTTTGTTTATTTTTTATTAAAAATAACTTTTAAAAAAATTTGTAGACATAAATTCCCATTGTCGTCCGTCCATTTGTCTGTCTGTCCTTCCTTAATCTTGAAAATGGAGTTAGATAGATGAAAGAAAAGACGAGATATTGAAACCTTAAGGGCAGAAGACCCCGATTAACTATACAAGAACTTATGATACAAACCGGAAGTCACGTGAATTCAATTCAAAAAATTTTCCCTGACTTCTGTTGTATTGCTAATAGGAAAAGTATAATGTACAGGGGCAAGACTACTAAATGGAGAGCATATATTTTAAATTAAATAAATTTAAAATACGATTAAAAATTGCAACCAGACATTAAATAATTACCCCTTTTTTTTTTATAGTTTTGTAACCGAATATCATAGATTAAATTCCTTATAAATTTCATAAATATTGATTTATTTTAATTTATTTAATTAAATTACCCGAAGTAAAAAAGTTCACAATTTAAAAAAAATAATAATAATAAAAGATTCTCGAGTTTTTTCCAGATTTCTATAATACTGAGATTAAGATTAGGATATATATTTCACTCTAGGATTTAATACCAAAGCATTTTCATATCAATTGTAGTTCTCTAGACTTCTCTAGAAGATAAAATTCTAGCGGAATAAGTAGTCTAGAAGATGTATTTTTTGGACTTTTATAGGAAATTTACACAGTTTGCTCCTATTTATCACGTAAGAAGATAAGTGTATAGTAGATAAAACGATACTTTAAAAATGCATTTATTTTCTAAAAATCATTATTTAAACAAGTCGAAGGAGTGAAAAAAAAAACTGCTTTCAGCCATTTTCTATGGAGAAAAATCGGGTCAAAGACAGTCATAAAACGATTAATCTTCGTCCAGGATTAAATTTTACGTTTGCAGGATTAAATAATACTAAAGGATGCAAAGTAAGCAGATTTTTTTTCTTTCTTTTCCTCGAGAAATCCACAGTTTTAAGTATATTCTGGTAAAAATAAATATCTACATTTCTCATGAAACTTTTTTGATTTTTTTTCTCTCATAAATACAATTATTTAATGGAATATAAAAACATTAGTTACGATTTTATAGGAAGAAGAAGATGGAAGAACATAAAATATAAATTATACCACTCGTATAATATTTATACAGTTTATACATTTCTTATATACTATAAATCTATATATCACGATATTATGCAATAAAATAAATAAAAAATAAAGTAAAATGTATTAAGAATTGATTATTTTATTATTATTATTTTAAATTTATTATTAGTTAAATTTTATTATCATAACTTCGTTTTTAGCCTCCAGATGGCACGACCGATGCCGGTTATGAATTAAAAGGAAATACAGTAGTAATGAGGTAATGACGTCACACAAAATTATTTAAAATAATTGTAGACGTCACACGTAATCAAATAAAAGAAACATTTAATTTAAATTGACAAGTAAATAAATTTACATTTTTATTCTCTCGATTTTTTTTTCTACAATTTGTTTGTTGCATTGATAAAAATGCAAAACGAAAAATATATTTTCTCGCTTTCTATGAATATGTAATGAATCAAAATTTAATTTTCGTGCAAATTTTCACTCGAAATATTCTTATTTTTTTTTTTTTTTAAACAAAATACAGAAATAAATTTACAAATAAACATTTCCCTACAAATAAATCATAATAATATTTCTTATTATATTTATATATACGTTTAATCTTAATTTCCAATGAATAATCTATAAATAGCTTTAAAAAAATTAATTAATTCTTATAAATTAACGTACTTATTTAACTAATTAGTGAAATTTTTCATTGAAAATTCAAGTAATTATATAACTTAATATATGTATAGCTTATACATGTATATATATATATATATATTTATTTTTTCCCCATAACAATGGCTAATTACCCTATCTAATTACTAATCTTTAAGAAGAAGAAGAAGATAAAAAGGAAATTTTATTCGTTAATATTACAATAATCTCGATAAATTTATGAATATTTATTATTATTTTTTTTTTTTACCGAGCATAAAATTGCTAGAAAAGATTTATTTTATCATCGAATCGTTCTTCCTCGTAATTTTCGATGGTTCCGATGTCTATCAGAAACAAAGGGTGGAGTCGTCTTAAGGTGCTCCACCCTTGTCTGTGGTTTGTCGTGCAGAGTCGCACATCTGTCATGTCGAACGAGAAACGACAGACAGGCTTCCGTCTGATAGCCTATCTATACATTATTCATCTTATCTATGTGCCTGGTGTATATATCCCTTAGAGTTATAGGCTATTCCGTAGCCTGTAAACTTCGAAAAAACATTATATATATTTTTTTCTTTTAAATTACTCGATATATATTAATTATAATTTATTATATGAATTCTAGAACGTGTTGAGTAAATTATTTTTAAAATATTAACGAATTTTATCGGTTAATTTGAAGACAGTTACGTTGTTTGCAACGTAAACCAAGATTGTAGACCTAATGTTTATCGATTAGTTCTTGTGCCAGTTCTATTAATTCCGAATATTGATTGAGTTCCGGTAAAGGAAGAAATAATGCAAACAATTTCAATCAAAAGCCAGGAAAGAATCTTTAAAAAAAAAAAAAAGGAAAGCGAATTTGCTTCACTTCCATTTCTATTTGCCTAATTTTTTTTTTGTGTGTGTGACAGAGTTTCCGTTTGTTGGCAAATTAATAAAAATTTCTAATGCTTATCATAATTTTTCTAATGGTTGGCATTTCCCTTTTCTCTTACTTACAAGAAAATTTGAATTAAAATTTAATAAAAAATAAAATAATAAAATAAAAAGAAAAAAAATATTTTATAACTTGCGTGAGAAGACTTTAAAGAAAGTTTAAAAGAAGATAAAATAACTTTATACTAAGATTTACATGAGAGCAGCCATCTTTAAAGGATTTACTCGATTTTTATCTTATAAATATTTGCTTAATATATTAAAAAATTATAGCAATAAAAGATTTATACGAAATTTTTTTTTTTTATTTTACTGTTAAGATTAAATAATTTATTAATTTATAGATATTTATAAAAATTTCTAAAGTGAAGAAGAGAATTGTAAATGAAAATTGAACTTGTTCGCTAGTTTATTTGATCGATAAAGTTATACCTGTGAAAGATAACTCCTCTAAATTAGATATTGAATATCAAAGAAGAGATTTACATTATTTAATCTCTTGGATGAAAGAATAATTTCGAGTAAAGATTTTTTTTTTCCTCCGACATTTTCAACGAATTCAGTTTCAATGGAGAAGAAGAATAAGAAATTTCTCTCAGACAGAAAAAAAATTAATTAATTAATTAAAAAGTTATACAAAAATTATTATTATTTTTTTTTTTTACCGAGCATAAAATTGCTAGAAAAGATTTATTTTATCATCGAATCGTTCTTCCTCGTAATTTTCGATGGTTCCGATGTCTATCAGAAACAAAGGGTGGAGTCGTCTTAAGGTGCTCCACCCTTGTCTGTGGTTTGTCGTGCAGAGTCGCACATCTGTCATGTCGAACGAGAAACGACAGACAGGCTTCCGTCTGATAGCCTATCTATACATTATTCATCTTATCTATGTGCCTGGTGTATATATCCCTTAGAGTTATAGGCTATTCCGTAGCCTGTAAACTTCGAAAAAACATTATATATATTTTTTTCTTTTAAATTACTCGATATATATTAATTATAATTTATTATATGAATTCTAGAACGTGTTGAGTAAATTATTTTTAAAATATTAACGAATTTTATCGGTTAATTTGAAGACAGTTACGTTGTTTGCAACGTAAACCAAGATTGTAGACCTAATGTTTATCGATTAGTTCTTGTGCCAGTTCTATTAATTCCGAATATTGATTGAGTTCCGGTAAAGGAAGAAATAATGCAAACAATTTCAATCAAAAGCCAGGAAAGAATCTTTAAAAAAAAAAAAAAGGAAAGCGAATTTGCTTCACTTCCATTTCTATTTGCCTAATTTTTTTTTTGTGTGTGTGACAGAGTTTCCGTTTGTTGGCAAATTAATAAAAATTTCTAATGCTTATCATAATTTTTCTAATGGTTGGCATTTCCCTTTTCTCTTACTTACAAGAAAATTTGAATTAAAATTTAATAAAAAATAAAATAATAAAATAAAAAGAAAAAAATATTTTATAACTTGCGTGAGAAGACTTTAAAGAAAGTTTAAAAGAAGATAAAATAACTTTATACTAAGATTTACATGAGAGCAGCCATCTTTAAAGGATTTACTCGATTTTTATCTTATAAATATTTGCTTAATATATTAAAAAATTATAGCAATAAAAGATTTATACGAAAATTTTTTTTTTTTTATTTTACTGTTAAGATTAAATAATTTATTAATTTATAGATATTTATAAAAATTTCTAAAGTGAAGAAGAGAATTGTAAATGAAAATTGAACTTGTTCGCTAGTTTATTTGATCGATAAAGTTATACCTGTGAAAGATAACTCCTCTAAATTAGATATTGAATATCAAAGAAGAGATTTACATTATTTAATCTCTTGGATGAAAGAATAATTTCGAGTAAAGATTTTTTTTTTCCTCCGACATTTTCAACGAATTCAGTTTCAATGGAGAAGAAGAATAAGAAATTTCTCTCAGACAGAAAAAAAATTAATTAATTAATTAAAAAGTTATACAAAAATTATTATTATTTTTTAAATTAAACTTTATTAAATATTAATTATTTATAAATCTAATTTTACAACTAAAACTTTATAATTTTTGCGAAATAAATTTCGATTTTTGACAGCGAATCGGTGATTGATATTCGTCTCTTAGGATTTGAACTTCGATTCGTTATATTTATAGAAGGATTTTATTTAAAATTATCAAATCTTTGATTTATTTTATTGAATTATATTAGATTCATAATCGAATATTTATTTATTTATATACTTTGATTGAGTATAAATTACGGTTATGTGATTCTAATTTAATTTTTAAATTTGTTATGTTGTGGGATTTAGATTTTACTGTTTTTTACTGTAAAATTTGCTTAAGAAAGTGTATAAATCGCTTCATTTACGATGGATTTATACATCGGTTCCGAGACGGAGTCATCACTTATCATCAAGCTAAGGTTATCAATTATTATTATCATGTACAGAATTTATGAATGATGTTTTTCTAAGTCCTGAATGAGTTTAATAGAGACAAATAATAACGTCAGATGTATAGTTTTTAACATTGTTTTGTTTTTGTTAATCGATACAGTTGATCAATTGAGAGATAAAAAGTGAATACTAATTACAAAAACTCAGAAAAAACTTCTCTATACCCAAATAAAAAAATATCATTTACATAAATTATTAAAAATATATTTTTTCTAATTTAGTTAATTAATTTTCTTTAGTTTTAAACGTCTATGAAGAGCTTAGATAAGTAACTAGAGTGGATAACTAAGATTTTCCTCTAGGAGTAATCTAGAAGTATGATGTAAAAAGTATTAATTTTAAAGTAATAAAAGTATTTATAAAAAATTAATTATAAAGTTTTTTAGTTTAAATTTTATTCCTAAATCCTCTGGGTGGATCCAACACTCACATCATCCCAAATAAGTACGTCATAGAGTAGCTATGTTCTTTTTTTATTTTAAGTTGATATCTTCTTCTGAAATTACGTAACTCTCCGGATCGATAACAGAATTATATTATTAGGTAGGTTACAGAATTATGTTTATGTCTATTTTAATACTATAAAAATAGAAAAAAAAAAAAAACATTCTGGTCACGCACACAAATATAAACCGCGAGAAGATAATTCAGAAACTTTTCTCTAAATCGAATGAATAATAAAGGGAAATAAAAATAAAAATATTTGAAATTTTCAGATAAAAAAAAGGATCTTTTAGTGTATTAATTAAATTAGTTAACCGTATACTTTATACACTCCACCTCATTTATTCGAGTGGTTAAGTATCAGCAAACCTTAATTGATCTCATCGATTCGGTGTCCACTTTTAACAGTTTCGGATCGATAATCATTAACGATAGCTAAATAATCATTTATCTTGATGTCTTTTACCGCAGTAAATTTTTTAAATAGTACAAAAATTTAAAAAATTTCAACGAAAAGTCACTAAATTAATAAAAAAGGAGACCCATCCGAAAGTCGAAGATTTCCACACATTTTATAGCCCACCAATAGAAAATTGCCAGGCAATTGAGCCTTTGTAATTTTTAATATAACTTTTAGTTACATTCTCTTTACTTTATTCGATTTCTATTACAAGAATACGTTAATCCATATTTAATATTAAATTTATTATTTCTCAGGTTGTTTAATTTTTCATAAACTAAATTCTCTTTCTGAGATTTCTCTTACATTTTATACACGTAATTATTTATTGACAGCCTCAGATAAAATATAACTAGAAACTAAAAACTAGAACTATTTTATATATAAAAAAAAATCTGCGCCAATTTAATTCTATTATTCTATGTATTTTTTTTTTACTCTATTGATTTTTTTTTCTACTCAACTCTTGCTCTTGTTATCTATTGTGGATGGGTGGATAAATTAAGAAAAAAAAGTTGAGTTTGCTACTTTTCAAGGGCAAACACTCGAATAGCATTTGCCAGTAAATCACAATGACACCGGTTAAGTGTCGTAGAAGCGTACGTCTCGGTGAGGGTGGAGTAAGAACTTCTGACAAATGGCCACACCCAATAACAGTGAATTATTGGAGAACAATATGGCTTTAGAATTACTAATTATCGGCTTAGTTATCGAATAGGCTAATGAATTCCTTACGTAATAATGAATATCTTGTTTGTTGACAATCTCTCTAATGAGGGATGTTTAACTGATACACGAGACAGAAATTTACCAGGACGAAGCGGAAAATATGCCAAAATAACACGAAAGAAAACGACAGTTTCAATAAATCACCATTGAAAATGGATAGCCGAAAGGAAAATAGCATTTTTCGAATCCTGTCGTGAGTTCCATCATGTTTTTACATTATGCAATTATTAATAATTAACATTTAAATTAGAAATTTCTGTCATATGGGCTGATTAATTTTGAACGATGGCCTCGATTTTATTCTTGCGAATATTATTTGCTTTTATCCTCTTTTAATTTTCCAGAAATTCTATAATTTTATTTTTATTTCTGTGAGAGAGAAAAAAAAAAGCAAAATCAAACTCTTAAAGCCGGAGAAAAAGGAATTCTGATTAATTAGAGGCTGACAAAATTGACAAAGTATTCAAAGAAACGACTAAAATTACGTAAGATATTTTATTTATTTTAAAAGTTTATTCATTAAAAAATAATGTATTAATATAAACATAATTAAACGACGAGTTTCTATTCATAAATAAATGATAATATTTTATTGATTTTATCGCAGAAGGATGTAACATGCTGCCTTTCAATGTCCACTTTATCCTCATGTTCTGTCTTTTTATTATCATTTAGTTCAGGTAACTGATTGCAGATAGAGTTGACAGATCACCCAAGGAAATAATGAATCTTCGTAATATAATGTTATATTGTACGATTCAAAGGAAAGGAAAAAAAATCAATTACAATAAAAATCTGAGACATATTTTTACAGGTCTTTACAATACTAAAATATTTTATTAAAAAATTATGTTTTCTAATCTTTGACAAGAAAATTTATTTTTAATCCTTTGTAAGTATTATAATATAGAAAATGATAGTGGTTATTTTCTAATAATTGAAAATTTAAGGTGATAAGAAAGCATCGAAAGTTCTTATAATAAGTTATAGTAATAAAATAGCATTTCTCACGTTTTATTATCACTTAACCTCGTCGACTTTTCCTATATCTAATTCTAATAATTCGATTTGTTGTAGATAATATAAAGGATATATAAAGCGGAAGTGAAAGCCTTTGTTGGTGTATAACTTCAATTGATTTTTCCCCTATAATTTATTATCTATATTTACTTTGTACCTGATTTAATCCAATCATTTATAATCCGTTCATAAAGTATTCTTATAATTTATAATATTTCACTTAAAAATATATATATAATATTTGTGTAAAATGTTTCTAAAGCATATTTAATTATAATTATCTTAAAAATAATTTTAAAAATCGGATATTTTTAACGTTTAAGCAAACAGAAATTCCAGTAAAGCCTGTAATTCTGTCTTTCCTGCATAACAATTCTGCTCTACAGGGAAGCAAACCTATAACATTTTTAAGTTTAAAACTGTACTTAGATCGAATTTATGTTAATTTAATTCACTTTTAGATGAGAGATAATTAAATTATTGATTATATTTAGTTATTTAAAAGTCGAGAAACGTGTTAGAATACCTTTTTTTACACGTTAAAATGCGATATAAATCTTATGTTGACATTGAACAATTGTAGGGTCTGTTTGAAAAGGGAAGTTTATGAATTTATTTTCCAGTCTTTGTCATAATTAAGATAAGATTATCGAAAAAAATTAAAGCAGGAAACTTTGACAGATAATACACAAAAAAATCAGAGATGAGATCATATAGATATATTGGAATTCGATGGAAAAAAGACAGGCGAACAATATTAAAGTTAAAAATAATAGACTGATTTTCCCGGTCAATTTTTATCCGAGGAAAAATTATCTCAATTATTTTCTGCGATTTCAGGATAATGTATTGTAATAAATGCTGAAAAGGCTCTGACATCTCTCTGGCTAAGTAATTTGGTCACATGACTGATAGATTGCAATGGAGGGTCGAGAGAAGATTTGCTTGCATGGTGTCGCCTAACAACCTAATGCAAGAATGAACAGGAAACTTTTACGCACGATTTATTCAGGAAATAAAGGGAAAAATATATTTATTATCATTTTCTCAATTAATTACAATTCATTTTAAGAGATTAGTCATAAAACAATTAAAATTACGAGCTGGAAAATTTTACTGTTTCTCTAATATCTAGATACAGATTAAAGTAAATGACTAATAACACGTCAAATGGGTTAAATTTATGATCGTAAAATTAACTTTAAAATTAGAATATTTAAAAATTCTACTAAATAAAAACTTTAATTTTTTATTTAAAAGGATGTTTATTCATTTAAAACGTTTTATTTTTAATTTTCGTTTTATAAACTCTTTCAAATTTCGAATGCAATGTTTAGACAATTAACAGCGAGGATATAAAACAGATATTTGGAAGTTTTATTACTTTTACGACGTTTATAGTCAATAATAGGATTGTAAAATTACTCAAGATACTCGTAACTACGGAACGTATCCTTAATAAACATTCAAAATTGAAGAAAACCACACCCTGTAATAATCACTTCATTTTTTTTTTCTTTTACAAGGAGAAAAATGCGATAATAACAAAACATAATTTCGTGACTAAATATCATCCTTTTTAATCTTTAGATGGATTTTTATAAAGAAAAGAAGTGATTTTTTTTCCATCATAAAGGGGTGGAGTATCTCGCTTTATTACACGAATATCAATTGATTATGATTCTTAGAAATTAATTTTAATTTCTTCCATCTGTTAATTCGTAAAATTTATATAGTTATTAAGAAATATTTTGGAAATTTCGACTATTTTCTGTGAGAAAAGGTATCGATCTCGCCACACCTGCTTCGGTGTTGTAATTAAAGGCGTTGGCTAGACACTCATTAAGTAGTTTTTTTTTTTATTATTTTTTTTATTTTTTGATGGAGATTGTCATCAACCAAACGTTAGAATTGTCGTATCTTTATCAACTTTACACCGGTTAAGTATTGCTGTCCCCCGTATAAACTCTTACCCACCGTTAACAGACTTAACGTCAATTGTTGAACCCTTTAACATCTTCGAAGAGATGACGTAAACATTTGTTATTCCCTGTTTTCTCCTTCACCTTTTCTGTTTTTTCTTTTTAATTATTAATGGATGAAAAAAAAGCAGGAATCTTTGCGCCATCTCGTTTCCTTACGTTAGTGTAGAGGAACATGTGACCCAAGGGAGTGGTCGAGTTCACCAAACGTGACGTCACCGCCAACACGTGTTTCTCTATGACAGGAAGCGACTAAAGCGCCCCTGCCGGCCATGTGGAAACATTGGATGTGCTTCTCCACATTCTCTTTGGAATAACGGCGCACTTGGATATTAATATTAAAAATGGTGAGTTTCGGTTCGGAAGTTATATTATCTTATTCGGGATATTTTATTTTAACGATAATTTTTATCGAAATAATTTTTTTTTTTAATATTTTCTCTTAAGAAAATCTGCGTTTAAAACACATTAAAATAATCGAGAATAATTAGAGAATGCATCTCTTACCAATCGCTAGTAATAGCAGTAGCCGTTTTGCATGTATTTTCTTAAATAGTTTAACAAAATTTAAATATTATATAATTTAAAACTGGATTTTCTAAGTTATTCTGAATTTTTTATTTATTTTTATACGCGTAAATTCTCTTCCACCATTTTAATTTTCTTTTCTTTACCAGAGATTTCTAGATTACTTATCGTTTCTAACGATGAGTATCTTGACAACCCATAAATTAGCCATCATTTTTATCGCCTTTAGCGTTTTTTTTTTTATACGAGAAAACTAATATAAAAGGAAGAGCATCCAACCTTCTCTATTCATTAAAGAACAGATTAAGTCGACTTTTGACTTAAAAATTTAAAAGGTTATTCTAAAATTAGAAGCCGGGGAAGGTTCCTGGTGACGTCGCATCATACGCACACCCTCCACTTTCATCACATTGTTTTGTCATCTAAGTATTATTTAGTGCCGTCATCGGACGTATTGCATCCATTGATAAAGATCGCCTTACCGGATAATATTTATTTTCTTCACTTTCTTCCTGTTTATGTAACTCTTACGTTACAAAACTTCGGTGAAATTAAATAAATATATATAAATATATATATATTTTTTTTTAAATATGCAAATTTAAATCGAATCCCACTCGACCTAGTTACGGAAAAATTGAGTTTTCGAGGAATTACTAAGGGATAATCGCCGTAATATCGGTTAAATCACCCGTTTACTATGCCACGAACTAACGGGGGAAATTATTATAATGTAGAAAAATCATTTTAAATATACAAACGATCTTCCAAGTTATAATAATGCAGGTGGAAATTTCGCTTCTTTAACCGTAGATTTACCTGTACGGCGGGATCGATCGTAGCAAATGAGAAACACGAAAAGACTTTGACAGGTGCATATCAATAGAATTAATCCAAAAAATTCGTTTAAAATGATGATAATTTAAAAGAAAAATCTTCTCACCACATTCACATATAATAATCACAATCTGACACATACGAGAGACATTTTAGTCTTGATATAACTATCGATTGAGTTTAGTCACGTTACTTATTGAAATTTCGTTCAAATAGTAACGAAACGTATAAAAACACGTCAAGTAAAATCTATATTTATTCTCCGAGAGGCCCCATATCTCCCACTTTGGTTTGTTTTTAGATACCAAGCGTGAGTTTCCTACATTCTGCCAGACTTTGAGAAAAATCGGTATATAAATATAAGCCAAGTAAGTCTTATTGGAAAATTTTATATAAATCCTATATATATTTTTTTCTTTTAAATTACTCGATATATATTAATTATAATTTATTATATGAATTCTAGAACGTGTTGAGTAAATTATTTTTAAAATATTAACGAATTTTATCGGTTAATTTGAAGACAGTTACGTTGTTTGCAACGTAAACCAAGATTGTAGACCTAATGTTTATCGATTAGTTCTTGTGCCAGTTCTATTAATTCCGAATATTGATTGAGTTCCGGTAAAGGAAGAAATAATGCAAACAATTTCAATCAAAAGCCAGGAAAGAATCTTTAAAAAAAAAAAAAAGGAAAGCGAATTTGCTTCACTTCCATTTCTATTTGCCTAATTTTTTTTTGTGTGTGTGACAGAGTTTCCGTTTGTTGGCAAATTAATAAAAATTTCTAATGCTTATCATAATTTTTCTAATGGTTGGCATTTCCCTTTTCTCTTACTTACAAGAAAATTTGAATTAAAATTTAATAAAAAATAAAATAATAAAATAAAAAGAAAAAAAATATTTTATAACTTGCGTGAGAAGACTTTAAAGAAAGTTTAAAAGAAGATAAAATAACTTTATACTAAGATTTACATGAGAGCAGCCCTTTATA
>NW_019384515.1:369709-376128 GCF_000671375.1 Centruroides sculpturatus
GTCAAATGGAAATAAGACTTTATTAACAATTAACAACACCTGTTTAATGTTTACAATTTCTCAGAATATAAAATAAGCAGACAAATATTGTATATGTAATGTCTAATTTTGTTTAATAATTATTTTTTTAATATTAAACTGTGAAAAAATTGTTCTTATATCATTGTGTGTTAGTAACTTAGATTATCTCAAAATATTGAATATCGTCTTTTTTTGTAAGATGACGATTAGCATAATTCATATCAAAGGCTATATATATATATATATATATATATATATATTAAAAAATATGTAAATATTTTTATTTATGCTTCTCCATCGATGCTTAGAATAGGAAGAAAGGAAATGCCCCCTGGTGTTTGTTTTCAATATTGTTTATAGATTAGTTATTCCAATTGTTAAATTATTAGAATTATTGTTATTTAATATATAAATTTCTTGTAATAAAAAGTGTTTGTGTGAATTTTAAATAAAAAAAGAGACGATTTTATGTAATATTAATCATTTCTAGTTTCTTTCATAAAAATAAATAAATATATTTAATTGTATAGTTTTATAAATAATTTAATGTATTAAATTATATTTTTTTAATTTGAGTATTAATTTAAAAAAAATTCGAGTAAATACGTGGAAGTTTTTTTATTTACAATTGACGCCATCTGTTGTTTTATTAACGAACTAATTTTATCATTTTATTATCATAACAATATTTTCAAATATATTCTTAATTATAGGCGTAGAAGCTGATTGTATAAAATTAAAATATAGCTTCCAATTTACCAATTAGCTTATTATTTACTTGAAGTTTTGTTCACGTGTGTAATACCTAAATAAGGAGCCAGTTTCCCCGTACAAACTCCTGTCTGGAAACATCCCTTCCATTGACAAATTTGTTCAATCCCGATTATTGTTTTGCACGAATAATTATAAATTTAGTCTTTAATAAAAAGTAATTTTATATTAAATGAATACCTGGCTGGTGTCCAAACGGGTAGAGAACCCTTTGGAGGATCTTCTTGATTCTCGAAGACGAATCAAACGGGAAGACTGTAACATACTTTTCGAACAAACTCCTATAAATAAATAAATATTTTTTATTTTATAAATTATTTTATTCCCAACTTATATTGTTCATAAAAGTACAGAAGTTCTCATCTTGTTAATTTAAACGCATGTTTTTATATCCATACAAATTAATACATTGCGAGTTTTATACTTGTATTTTCTCTACCTCCGTAAAAATTGTGTGAAATAAATAAATATTTGTCTTTAATTAAATTTTTATTTTTAAATATAAATTATATTTTACTAAATTGAATTTTTTGCATTTCTTTCCTTACGTAAAACCTCCGAACAACCGCCATAGATGAAAACATTTTTTAAAATGAAAAATGGCCGCTGTTTAGAGATGGCCGTTATTGGGAGATTCCATTGTATTTCTAATTTTTTTTTTAATTTGTCGTATGTAATATTAATATGGCGTTCATAACACGTGAAGCTGAACTATAAAAATAACCAAACTGTCAAAAGAAATTACTGTGATTGATTTGCTGAGATAAAATCTCTTTATTACTATTTTATGTTATTTATAATTGATAGTTTTTTTTAACTAACATTTACGAATTGCTACGTGCATTAAGTCTTATTAATTTAACAGTTTTAAGTATTCTTATTTTATTACAAAATTACTTCAATACTTTTTTCATTTAGCTGGATCGAATAATAATGGCGGCTTCAGTATTATACTGTAGCTTACTGCTATTTACAGTTAATATACAAATTACGTCATTTGTATAATAACTATAAAGTGTAATTTATTTATATAGCTTATATATGAAAATTTCTTTTTTTATTTATTCTTATATAATACAATTAATATTGCATTGATAAAATATAACACTTCATAAATCGAAAATATAACCAACAAAAATACAAAGATAGCACAGAGGTAGATGACAAAATCTCAATGGTTGTGATTTTTGTAATATTAATCCAATATGTTGACTAACGATGACATCAGAAAAGATTATGGGTGCTTCTACCAGGCAAGTAGCTGAGTAAGCAAGCCAATGACAGAGTCCATTTTATATGAAGCGAAGTTTTCATTGGTTTGCTTACTCAGCAGCTTGCCATCTAGAGGCACCCAATAATTCATTTGTTTCGAGACAGTTGGTATTGCACTTTTACAATATTTTAGTGATGTGTGTCATGAAATTTTTATTTATTTATTATTTTTACATTACTCTTTCTTTTCTATTACAAGATTCATATTATTACAATTATTTTACTTCATCATACAGTATTTATATAATTTTATACAGTATATAAACCCTCTGTTCATAAAAAAACTGACGAATGAATTTTCTGATTTTTAACTGATTGATCGATCTGCATTCTGAAAAATATTTTTGTTTTATTTAATGTAACAATTTTACGTGAGCAATTCTAATGTTATATATTATGTTAACCTGGTTATGATATATATAATTTATTAAATAATTATAGAAAACTATTCAAGAATTCCGTTTTTCTACTTTTTCTTACGTTATACGCTTAAAACTTATGATTACGAGCTGCCATTACGTTTAATAATATTATCAACATTAAATACCAGTGGGGTGATGAAGTCACATTAGCCTAAGACTGTGAAATAAGAATTTCCACAGATGTTTAGTTCCACCTAACTCAAGTGTATAATGTTCTCTTATAGTCCTATCATCTAGAAAATCAGCTCTTAAACTCAATCCAAGACTGCCATTAATGTTTCGCGAATATTCTGGATAAAAACATCATTTTCATTTCAAAGCCATGCTGGTGACCCCGTTGAGGATTAAGCATCTATAATAGACAAAACAACTAGTAGGCCGGATGGCCAATACAATTAAAGTGTTAGCCTACCTCAGGGATGGCAAACTTTTTTGCCATAATATGCATAATCTTTAAAGCTAAATATGCTAACTATATGCGTGGCATATAGTTAGCATATTTAGCTTTAAAGATGTTTATGCGTGCCAAAGTTTTAGGCTTCCAATAANAATAATTTTAAAGAATAGAACAAAATTTTAATTTTGAAGAAGTTAAAAAATATTTAATGAAACGTCAGTAAATCTTTAAAAACTCTGTATGTAGCAGTTATATATGTATTTAAAAAAAACGTTGGCATCAAACTGCTCGCATAAACTTCCTAAAGAAGCGAACAGCTGGACGAAAACGTTTAAAACTCTCTGCAGTCGGCAATCCTCTTTGTTCTCTCTAATAGGTGAACATAACTTAAGAGTAAAAAAAAAAAAAATCTAGACCATCCTTTATCTTGTCGTTGTTTTTTATTGGTGAAAAGAAGAGGTTGGTTCTTCCATATCCGAGTAGAAAAGGAATTTCTTAGAGACTGTCTTTCCCACGCTTTAGCTTCCAGTCTTATTGTAGAAAGTCTCCCACATGCGACTTTAAAGTTGGAGGGACAAAACTATTCAACCGTCTTTAATACAAGCAAAGCTAAGGGCCAGCCCTCTATTATTGTTGGTGGTTTAGTCAGGGGGTGAATGCTTAAATTTGTCCCTGGAACCGTGCACTTACACACTCTATCAATTGAGTTATTGGCTGGGAACATAGATCGCTGTCAATCAGGACTACTCTGTAAGAAACTACCCCATGATTCTCCTCTCGTCACCGAAAAATACATCGTATTTTATTGCAACGTATTTTTTACAAAGTGACAGACTTTGTTGGGTAACACTTTAGTTCGTCCTAGTGAATATTTAATGCTCGTCCCTGACATAGTTTCGCTTGGGAAACGTAGATCGATGAGAATATTTATTATCTCTTTGCGCAAACTTATCTTACGTTCCTTTTTGTTAATAAAATCGGGTTAAAAAACCCCCCAAATTTTCCATTCTACATCAATTTCCTTTCCATTTTTTCCACACTATTCGCAGAAACACTCATTTATGAGTAGAATTTCACTTTATTGAGAAAGACTCGACATGACTTTCATATCTTCATCTTATAATATATATATATATATATATANAAGCCCGGCCCTTTACCACCCAGTCGTTACTATTCTGGGCCTGGTCGAATTGACAACGAGTATAAAAAAGTTTTAAAAAATTGACCTTGATACATGCAACACTAAGCAGCCCGAGATGAGTACTGTTAAATCGTTAGAAATCTAAAGGAATTTGCATTACTGAAAAGCCAAAAATTTCCATACAAACTGTTTCAGTTTTCAACTGTGTTGAAACTCCTGATGATATACCGACCATCTGCAAGGATTGAAAAAAATGTACATTTTCCTGTTATAAACATAGCAAGCAAGTAACTGTAAATATACAATTTTGAAATTAGTAACTTAATCATAGACTTTCATTGGGTTCTTTGCAAAGAACCCAATGAAGTCATAACCTGTTTGGATGACTACAGAAATAGCAATGTCTCGTTCGAAGCTTGCTTTACTCACACTAACAATATGGTATAGTCGGATATTCATGAAAATAAAATGTTACTGGCATATGTCTTTGTATTGTCTCTCCTTTCTCTTTTTAAAAATATCGAATTCTATTGAACATGTGTATTTCTTGACTACGTTGGGAAAAATGTACAAGCGCAAAAAAACATTAATAATAAAGGAATATTAAACAAAAAATTTTCTACAAGCATTATGTACTAAGCTTATCCAGAAAGTAAGTATCGTTTGGGTACCGGTATTAAAAAAAAAATTTGCAATTTGTTTTCATTTGTATTTTATTACAGAAAAATCTACATACCTTAAACTACTTTTCGACATATTCACCACGACAATTAAGGCATGTGTCATATCTTGGCACTAATTGCAACATACCCGCTTCGTAGAATTCGGCCGCCTACGACCTGAACCAGTTCAGGACGTTTACCTTGATCTCATCATCATGTGCAAAGTTATGAGATCTACAGCTTAATGTGAGACATTGAAGAAGTTAAGGTGCGCGATACAGAACAAAAGGCGTGGACTACTGACTTCTGGCATTTTGTTCGTGCATGACAACACGCGACCGCATACCGCACGCGTAACGACGACGATGCTTGATTCATTTCGCTGGGAACAATTCTGTCACTCTCCTTATAGTCCGAAGCTAGCTCCATCCGACTTCCATTTGTTTTCTCATCTCAAGAAATTTCTTGGCGTCCACCACTTTGTCGGCTGATCACTGTCATTCTCCATCCGGTGAATGACGGTAATCAGCCGACATATCAGGTCGGACAATCCCCCGAAAAATTCCTGATGATTTTTCAACCACGTTCGGATTCGATCCCGAGTCCCTAGAGCGGTAGATTATCACCTTGATTCAGCCGTCCGCAGTATTATACTGGTGCCTAAATAACTGACGTACTTTGATTTCAAACAACACTAAACATTTCTGACACAGATTCCCGATATTTATGCAAAATGTCGTTCAAATTTTCAATTATAATTTAGTACTGTATTAATAACATATTGACAAACTGAGTAGCCGTCCATAACATGTACCGGTACATGTATAAAATTATAATAAAATTCTGTTACAATAACATAAATAATTATAAAATAATATTTTACGTCGTTAGATATAAATGATTAAAAAACACAGTATATAACAGAGATGTCTAGCTTTTTTTTTCTAGCTTCTTAATCGAATTTTTATATTGAATTAATAATATCATGCAGATATGACCAGAGATATCAACTTTTAATAACATTAAAATGCTATTGCTGTCCGTATCTTAATCTACTTATTAGATATTTATATAGTCAACGTGTTTAATTTTACAAAATAATAAATCTGAGTAAAAATTAACTATATTAAAACAAGGTAATTTAACGATTATTAAGCTTTATTTTTCGAGGCCATTACAATAATAAAAAAAAAAGCATTCACGTATTTATTTTTAGGAAGGAGATTTTTATAAAATTGAAAAAACACAAAATTTAATTTAAGAAAGAAAAAAAAATTGTTTATTGGCTTGCGTGAAATGCGAAATTTTGCGTAATAATATACGATAAACAAAATAATTTAAAAGATGAAAGGAATATGGAGTTTGCAGCATCATTCTGCATCATCAAAGCATCTTTTTTATGCTTTCAACCCGAGATTTATAATCTTGTAATCTGCAATTCACTCTTCAAGATATCTTATTTATTTATATTATATCACGTTACTTTCATTATTTATTTCTAAATTTATAAAAATAAATTCACGTAAAAATAAAACAGAAATTTTTTTACATACATTCTGAATATATCTGAATAAATCTTTAAAAAATTTTTATACATTAAATAAAAATATACAGGGACGTATATATATGGGAGATCTTCATAATTGACCACTAAAAAAACACTGTAGATAAATAAATTTAATCTTATAAATTCATATAATAACGTAAATAAATAAATAGTTATATTTATC
>NW_019384515.1:376744-400202 GCF_000671375.1 Centruroides sculpturatus
GTCAAATGGAAATAAGACTTTATTAACAATTAACAACACCTGTTTAATGTTTACAATTTCTCAGAATATAAAATAAGCAGACAAATATTGTATATGTAATGTCTAATTTTGTTTAATAATTATTTTTTTAATATTAAACTGTGAAAAAATTGTTCTTATATCATTGTGTGTTAGTAACTTAGATTATCTCAAAATATTGAATATCGTCTTTTTTTGTAAGATGACGATTAGCATAATTCATATCAAAGGCTATATATATATATATATATATATATATATATTAAAAAATATGTAAATATTTTTATTTATGCTTCTCCATCGATGCTTAGAATAGGAAGAAAGGAAATGCCCCCTGGTGTTTGTTTTCAATATTGTTTATAGATTAGTTATTCCAATTGTTAAATTATTAGAATTATTGTTATTTAATATATAAATTTCTTGTAATAAAAAGTGTTTGTGTGAATTTTAAATAAAAAAAGAGACGATTTTATGTAATATTAATCATTTCTAGTTTCTTTCATAAAAATAAATAAATATATTTAATTGTATAGTTTTATAAATAATTTAATGTATTAAATTATATTTTTTTAATTTGAGTATTAATTTAAAAAAAATTCGAGTAAATACGTGGAAGTTTTTTTATTTACAATTGACGCCATCTGTTGTTTTATTAACGAACTAATTTTATCATTTTATTATCATAACAATATTTTCAAATATATTCTTAATTATAGGCGTAGAAGCTGATTGTATAAAATTAAAATATAGCTTCCAATTTACCAATTAGCTTATTATTTACTTGAAGTTTTGTTCACGTGTGTAATACCTAAATAAGGAGCCAGTTTCCCCGTACAAACTCCTGTCTGGAAACATCCCTTCCATTGACAAATTTGTTCAATCCCGATTATTGTTTTGCACGAATAATTATAAATTTAGTCTTTAATAAAAAGTAATTTTATATTAAATGAATACCTGGCTGGTGTCCAAACGGGTAGAGAACCCTTTGGAGGATCTTCTTGATTCTCGAAGACGAATCAAACGGGAAGACTGTAACATACTTTTCGAACAAACTCCTATAAATAAATAAATATTTTTTATTTTATAAATTATTTTATTCCCAACTTATATTGTTCATAAAAGTACAGAAGTTCTCATCTTGTTAATTTAAACGCATGTTTTTATATCCATACAAATTAATACATTGCGAGTTTTATACTTGTATTTTCTCTACCTCCGTAAAAATTGTGTGAAATAAATAAATATTTGTCTTTAATTAAATTTTTATTTTTAAATATAAATTATATTTTACTAAATTGAATTTTTTGCATTTCTTTCCTTACGTAAAACCTCCGAACAACCGCCATAGATGAAAACATTTTTTAAAATGAAAAATGGCCGCTGTTTAGAGATGGCCGTTATTGGGAGATTCCATTGTATTTCTAATTTTTTTTTTAATTTGTCGTATGTAATATTAATATGGCGTTCATAACACGTGAAGCTGAACTATAAAAATAACCAAACTGTCAAAAGAAATTACTGTGATTGATTTGCTGAGATAAAATCTCTTTATTACTATTTTATGTTATTTATAATTGATAGTTTTTTTTAACTAACATTTACGAATTGCTACGTGCATTAAGTCTTATTAATTTAACAGTTTTAAGTATTCTTATTTTATTACAAAATTACTTCAATACTTTTTTCATTTAGCTGGATCGAATAATAATGGCGGCTTCAGTATTATACTGTAGCTTACTGCTATTTACAGTTAATATACAAATTACGTCATTTGTATAATAACTATAAAGTGTAATTTATTTATATAGCTTATATATGAAAATTTCTTTTTTTATTTATTCTTATATAATACAATTAATATTGCATTGATAAAATATAACACTTCATAAATCGAAAATATAACCAACAAAAATACAAAGATAGCACAGAGGTAGATGACAAAATCTCAATGGTTGTGATTTTTGTAATATTAATCCAATATGTTGACTAACGATGACATCAGAAAAGATTATGGGTGCTTCTACCAGGCAAGTAGCTGAGTAAGCAAGCCAATGACAGAGTCCATTTTATATGAAGCGAAGTTTTCATTGGTTTGCTTACTCAGCAGCTTGCCATCTAGAGGCACCCAATAATTCATTTGTTTCGAGACAGTTGGTATTGCACTTTTACAATATTTTAGTGATGTGTGTCATGAAATTTTTATTTATTTATTATTTTTACATTACTCTTTCTTTTCTATTACAAGATTCATATTATTACAATTATTTTACTTCATCATACAGTATTTATATAATTTTATACAGTATATAAACCCTCTGTTCATAAAAAAACTGACGAATGAATTTTCTGATTTTTAACTGATTGATCTGCATTCTGAAAAATATTTTTGTTTTATTTAATGTAACAATTTTACGTGAGCAATTCTAATGTTATATATTATGTTAACCTGGTTATGATATATATAATTTATTAAATAATTATAGAAAACTATTCAAGAATTCCGTTTTTCTACTTTTTCTTACGTTATACGCTTAAAACTTATGATTACGAGCTGCCATTACGTTTAATAATATTATCAACATTAAATACCAGTGGGGTGATGAAGTCACATTAGCCTAAGACTGTGAAATAAGAATTTCCACAGATGTTTAGTTCCACCTAACTCAAGTGTATAATGTTCTCTTATAGTCCTATCATCTAGAAAATCAGCTCTTAAACTCAATCCAAGACTGCCATTAATGTTTCGCGAATATTCTGGATAAAAACATCATTTTCATTTCAAAGCCATGCTGGTGACCCCGTTGAGGATTAAGCATCTATAATAGACAAAACAACTAGTAGGCCGGATGGCCAATACAATTAAAGTGTTAGCCTACCTCAGGGATGGCAAACTTTTTTGCCATAATATGCATAATCTTTAAAGCTAAATATGCTAACTATATGCGTGGCATATAGTTAGCATATTTAGCTTTAAAGATGTTTATGCGTGCCAAAGTTTTAGACTTCCAATAACGGAGAAATTAAACTAATATGCTTTAATTAGAATAAATGTAAAAAAGTTGATTGAAAATAGGACGATCAGGTGATAAACCAAAAGGATGATTGAAAAAGACATGGTAAATCGAAATCGCATGATACATTTACGTGCCAGATGATTTCTTCTTACGTCCACGCATGTCATAGGTCGCCACTCTTGGCCTACCGCTCTGAGAAATCTGGGATCGAATCCGGGAAAGTCGAAAAACCCCAGAAATTTTTCGGGGTGGTCTCTCCCAGATACGCAGAACTCCGTTCCTTACCGCCCAGCTGCTCATTGCGGGCCTGCCCAAATCCACAATGGGTTTACAAAAGTTCCTCTTAGTGTCCACAAAAATAAAACAGTATAAAATTAAAACACCGATAAAATTAAAGCTAGCAAAATAACTTATTGTTTGTGTACTAAATAAAAAAATTTCAATTTGGAAGACAGAATTAAAATTAATAGTGATTTAGATTGGACGACCGGATGGCCGAGATGATTAAAAGGCTTATTGCTCTAGAGCAGTGATTCTCAAAGTGGAGGTCGTGTAAAATATTTCGGGGTCCCAGAAAAATTGATGACAGATCAATTTTCTTTTAAATATTTTATAAATTTACTATGGATTCGTGTTTAGAAATAGTAGATTCTTTTTGGCTTAGTGTGAAAGCAGAGTATCCACTACTCTCTGAATTAGCAATAGCAGTTCTCTTACCATTTGCAACCACTTATTTATGCAAAATGACATTTTCAGTAATGACCAACACCAAAAGAAAGCAGCGCTCTCGTCTTTGCAACATAGAAATCGCTAAGATACCTGCACTGACTGATATTAAACCCAAGTTTAATTTATTTTGCCAAATAAGCAGGCTCACCCATCACATTAAATTTAATTTAAAATATGTTTAACTTAACTAATTAAGTTTAGTAATGTTGAAACATATACATATTTTGTTCAAAGATGTATCAAAGATAAGTTTTTAATTTTTAATACTAAAAATTACTAAAAATACTAAAAATAAATCTGATAATGATACTAAAAATAAATCTGCTATTAAAATTATGATTGTTTTAATGCAATTAAACAAAAGAAATTAACTCCTTCTGAATTTAAATTAATTCCCCCTTCGGGATGTTTTTCTACACATACCCATTCTTCAGGGGGTCCTTTGAAATTTTTAAGTGCAAAAGGGGGGTCGCGGACTAAAAACTTTGAGAAGCACTGCTCTAGAGGACTCGCGATCGAATTCGAGCGAGCAACTCCCCAAGAACTTTTCATAGGCGATAGGTCTAAGTCACGGATATATCAAGCCCGGCCCTTTACCACCCAGTCGTTACTATTCTGGGCCTGGTCGAATTGACAACGAGTATAAAAAAGTTTTAAAAAATTGACCTTGATACATGCAACACTAAGCAGCCCGAGATGAGTACTGTTAAATCGTTAGAAATCTAAAGGAATTTGCATTACTGAAAAGCCAAAAATTTCCATACAAACTGTTTCAGTTTTCAACTGTGTTGAAACTCCTGATGATATACCGACCATCTGCAAGGATTGAAAAAAATGTACATTTTCCTGTTATAAACATAGCAAGCAAGTAACTGTAAATATACAATTTTGAAATTAGTAACTTAATCATAGACTTTCATTGGGTTCTTTGCAAAGAACCCAATGAAGTCATAACCTGTTTGGATGACTACAGAAATAGCAATGTCTCGTTCGAAGCTTGCTTTACTCACACTAACAATATGGTATAGTCGGATATTCATGAAAATAAAATGTTACTGGCATATGTCTTTGTATTGTCTCTCCTTTCTCTTTTTAAAAATATCGAATTCTATTGAACATGTGTATTTCTTGACTACGTTGGGAAAAATGTACAAGCGCAAAAAAACATTAATAATAAAGGAATATTAAACAAAAAATTTTCTACAAGCATTATGTACTAAGCTTATCCAGAAAGTAAGTATCGTTTGGGTACCGGTATTAAAAAAAAAATTTGCAATTTGTTTTCATTTGTATTTTATTACAGAAAAATCTACATACCTTAAACTACTTTTCGACATATTCACCACGACAATTAAGGCATGTGTCATATCTTGGCACTAATTGCAACATACCCGCTTCGTAGAATTCGGCCGCCTACGACCTGAACCAGTTCAGGACGTTTACCTTGATCTCATCATCATGTGCAAAGTTATGAGATCTACAGCTTAATGTGAGACATTGAAGAAGTTAAGGTGCGCGATACAGAACAAAAGGCGTGGACTACTGACTTCTGGCATTTTGTTCGTGCATGACAACACGCGACCGCATACCGCACGCGTAACGACGACGATGCTTGATTCATTTCGCTGGGAACAATTCTGTCACTCTCCTTATAGTCCGAAGCTAGCTCCATCCGACTTCCATTTGTTTTCTCATCTCAAGAAATTTCTTGGCGTCCACCACTTTGTCGGCTGATCACTGTCATTCTCCATCCGGTGAATGACGGTAATCAGCCGACATATCAGGTCGGACAATCCCCCGAAAAATTCCTGATGATTTTTCAACCACGTTCGGATTCGATCCCGAGTCCCTAGAGCGGTAGATTATCACCTTGATTCAGCCGTCCGCAGTATTATACTGGTGCCTAAATAACTGACGTACTTTGATTTCAAACAACACTAAACATTTCTGACACAGATTCCCGATATTTATGCAAAATGTCGTTCAAATTTTCAATTATAATTTAGTACTGTATTAATAACATATTGACAAACTGAGTAGCCGTCCATCCAAAAGGATGATTGAAAAAGACATGGTAAATCGAAATCGCATGATACGTTTACGTGCCAGATGATTTCTTCTTACGTCCACGCGTGTCATAGGTCGCCACTCTTGGCCTACCGCTCTGAGAAATCTGGGATCGAATCCGGGAAAGTCGAAAAACCCCAGAAATTTTTCGGGGTGGTCTCTCCCAGATACGCAGAACTCCGTTCCTTACCGCCCAGCTGCTCATTGCGGGCCTGCCCAAATCCACAATGGGTTTACAAAAGTTCCTCTTAGTGTCCACAAAAATAAAACAGTATAAAATTAAAACACCGATAAAATTAAAGCTAGCAAAATAACTTATTGTTTGTGTACTAAATAAAAAAATTTCAATTTGGAAGACAGAATTAAAATTAATAGTGATTTAGATTGGACGACCGGATGGCCGAGATGATTAAAAGGCTTATTGCTCTAGAGCAGTGATTCTCAAAGTGGAGGTCGTGTAAAATATTTCGGGGTCCCAGAAAAATTGATGACAGATCAATTTTCTTTTAAATATTTTATAAATTTACTATGGATTCGTGTTTAGAAATAGTAGATTCTTTTTGGCTTAGTGTGAAAGCAGAGTATCCACTACTCTCTGAATTAGCAATAGCAGTTCTCTTACCATTTGCAACCACTTATTTATGCAAAATGACATTTTCAGTAATGACCAACACCAAAAGAAAGCAGCGCTCTCGTCTTTGCAACATAGAAATCGCTAAGATACCTGCACTGACTGATATTAAACCCAAGTTTAATTTATTTTGCCAAATAAGCAGGCTCACCCATCACATTAAATTTAATTTAAAATATGTTTAACTTAACTAATTAAGTTTAGTAATGTTGAAACATATACATATTTTGTTCAAAGATGTATCAAAGATAAGTTATTAATTTTTAATGAAACTAAAAATAAATCTGCTATTAAAATTATGAGTGTTTCAATGCAATTAAACAAAAGAAATTAACTCCTTCTGAATTTAAATTAATTTCCCCCTTCAGGATGTGTTTCTACACAAACCNGATCTTCATAATTGACCACTAAAAAAAAACACCGTAGGTAAATAAATTTAATCTTATAAATTCATATAATAACACAGTTTGCCTGACATATTAAAAATAAGGGAGAACGTAATAATTGCTCCTTACATATGTAAAAATAGATAAATAATCTCAATTAAATTGTGATTTAGAAAGAAGTTGGAATTTTATTATTAATTAATTTATATAATAAACGAAAATCATTTATTGTTAATTGATTATTTTATATTTTAATTAAATGTTTAAATAGCAATCAATTAATTTCGGAAGTAAATTAATTAATAAGTCTGTTATTAATGCAAGATTTAAATACATTTTTAATTATTTTTTTCTAATTAAATTCGAATATATTTTGTTAATTGAATTTTTCTATGTATCAACTTTCACCTTTAACTACATTAACATATGAAAATGTATGTGATTCCATCAATCAATGAGCGAGTCATCGACTCGCTTATATATCACGAAAGAATTATCTACACATGTACTAGAAAAGTATTATATTTCTTTTATAATTTCTTCCATTAACGATTTAAATATAAATTATCAAATTTACCTCACTTATATTTATAAATTGTTACGTAAATGTCTATATGTAATGCATCGATTGAATTATATAACATAAAGTTATATCATATTTTTTTACGTTTCTGCAGTAATATTATCGTAAAATAATTAACTAATACGTTATGAAAGAATATATACTTATAATTCACAAGGAAAGAAATATATATATTATATTTATCTAACTTTAATGAAGTGGAGAATGAGAGCTTCTCCGTTTGATACGCACTTCGAAGCAGCTGGAAGTAATACAGAAGGGAGTTATTGTTACCTTATATTTAAGTTTTAACTCGTAATACATTAATAAAGTCATAGCAGCGTGTTGATTAGTCGAGTTTCAAAGTTTTTTACAGCATCATCAAATCCATCTTTCTCATCCGGATGCCATTGTTTAGCGAGTTTCGCTTGAATATGTTAAGTGGATGAGAGTTTAATGATTTTGACGATCCATTCAGATTTAAATTCAACGTTTTATAAGTAAAAAAAATATATATATAGTAAAAATAATAACTTTTTAATGGCATCTATTCGTAAGTTTTAATGTATATATTTATTTTTAATGTCGATTATTTAGTTATAGTTTAGATCTAATTGCATTTTGAAGCAGTCCAGCAATATCATCGATATTTTAGTGATAAGTTTATGTTTTATTTTACAGGATGCTATGAAGTCAGTTGTGTTATTGAGCCTTCTTCTTGTGTTATCCTTAGCCATACATAGGCATAAAAAGTGTCCTAAGAAATGCCGATGCGAAATTTACGACGGAAAGAAAAAAGTGGTGTGCGATCAAGGAAACATGTATAAAATACCAACTCCGTTAATGGATAAAGACATCGAAATTCTTATCATAACAGCACCTGCGGGTTTTCCCAATATGCTAACAATAGGAAGAATCTTTATGGATTTTGAATATTTAGAAGAAATCCACATCACTCATTCTCACGTACCAGCAATTGGTGACAGCTCATTTTGGCCTGGAAAAAGGCTTCGACTTCTCAATCTGAGCCATAACAATATCTCAATTCTAAGAGACTCGGATTTTAACGGATTAAATAATCTACAAATTTTGAATTTAAGTGATAACAATATACAAGTATCAGAAATTCCATCCGCTTTGTTCAGGCATTTAACGAATCTCACTACTCTGTTATTAGCTAGAAATAAATTGCACAGTTTAGTTCCTCGTTTCTTTTATCTTTTATCGAACCTGAAATATCTAGATTTGAGTGGAAATCCTTTAACGGATTTAGACGTTGATATCATGAAAGATATCGGACATTTGACGATCTTGAAACTTGCCAATTGTCAATTATCCAAGCTCCATTCCATGTTTTATCAACAAGTTCCTAAACTTCAAGAATTGGATTTGAGAAGTAATTTAATGACGTCGATTTCCCCTGAAGAATTCAGGCACGTAAGAAATTTACGAATCCTTTATTTGCAAAGAAACGTATTAAAGAGCCTCAAAGAAAAGACATTCGACAAGCACAGTTTCGATTATTTGGATTTATCCGGAAATCAGATCGAAAGTATATCATCATGCGCATTTTGCAATGCTTCCGTTTATCATTTAGATTTATCCAGCAACCATTTAACAAGTTTGCATCCTCATACATTAGTTCCTTTTTCAAATTCCTTACAGTACTTGGATTTAAGTTATAATCACGTACCTATCGAAGACCTCTCTTTAGCTCTTCGACCCCTCTTAAAATTACGCAAACTGTATTTAATGGGTATGCAATTGAACGAATTAACTTCTGATGCATTTATAAACTTGGAGCAGTTAGAAATATTGAATTTATCTCATAATAACATATTCAACATTACTCCGAGCACCTTCGAACCTCTAAAGAAACTCGAAGCTTTAGACTTATCTAGAAACGAATTCCAACAACTTTCTTCCTCCGCCTTGAATATGTTCGACAATTTAACTTCATTGAACGAATTACTCTTATTTTCTAATCCATGGTCATGCGATACGTGCGAAGTGATTTATTTTATAAGTTGGATGAACAGCTCTTCGCTGTATAACGTTTCCTGTCAAGCAACTGCTGGCGATCAGAATTGTCTCAGATGTGTGTACCCTCTTTACTTGATTGGCAAAGAAATTCATAATTTAAAACCAGAAGAATTGGACGTATGCGAAGTAGAACCATTAGTAGCCAACGAGATGAGGGATCTCAGCTCAACTTCAAAAATTGGTTTGATTATTGCCGTAACGATAATTGTTATCCTCGTTTTGACTATTATAGTTATAATTATAATATATAAAAGACACGGTGCTGTATATTATACGAGAGAAGACGATCGGGGTAGGAACAGCATTTATGATAACCCGTCTATTGGAGGAACCAACGGTTTATCGGACGAGAAGAAATCCACATACGTATCGACTCTAGGAAGAATAGAAGAAGGAAAGGAAAGCGTTTCTTCTCCTATAACTAGCGTTGGTTGAACTCGAATCTTCCGTTTTAATGAAGATTATTTTACAATCGTATCGCTTATATCGAAACGCGATCGGAAGCTATACCAATCTAGGCCTATTTGAAAGTCTAAAGCGTCCAAATGCTGATGATCTGGAGGGAAGTTGCAAATATTAATATTTCTCTTTCGAATTATTGGTAGAACAAAGATGTATATTCACTGCCTCCGTGATATTATCCAGTGTAATGTTTGAGGAATTTGTTTTCGGTTTCGAAAGAACAAACCAACCTAAAGCGTCTTGTTCCTCGAGAAAGAAACTTTCGTGTCGTCTTCTCTAAGTTTTCAATAGAAAAACTATAGGGTTAAGAAAGTTTTCCACAATAAAATTCATTTCAAATCCAACAATTAGTATAATTACAATCTATAACTTCCATTAAGTTAATTATCACCAATCTAACCAATTACAACATTCCTTACGCGAAAATTATTTTTTAAAACTTTAAAACTGTATTTTTAAGTTAATATTTAAAAAAATTTTTTTTTATTTATAATTTCTTAAAAATTTATGATGTCGATGACCGACCGACGACCAATATTAATTTATTGACTTCAATGTTGTCCATGTTGCCGCTCCACTACACCAGTGGACTAAAATAGTTCCTTAGAATATATGCTAAATAACCGTACCAAAATAATATTTTGGCTTAGAAAGTAGCACACGAACGTGTGCCATTCATCATTCAACATTAGCTAAATCAAAAATTAAATTAGATTGTTCACATCATCGGATAGTTCATCCTGGTGGAATGTTTCAAAGTGGATGTATTCGTGTCTAAATGTAAAAAAAAAAAAAAAAAAAAAAAAATTTTTCTCGTGCAATAAGTAATGCACATCTACAGAAATTTTATATTTTGTAAAGGTGTATATTTATAAAATAGCGGATATCCAATATATNGAGCTTAAGATTACATTAATAATAAGCCGAACAAACTGCAATATTTTCAGGTTATAAGAGAATTCTAAGTAACATAACAAGCAGTGTATGTGCATGGTATGCAGAGTTAAGTTGGATAAATCTTTTCTTTCAGAATATCCTAAATTATCAAAAATCAAAGTAAATTTTAAATTATTGTCATAAGATGGTGGCAAAATTGCCGATCATCTTTAGGTCAAATTAATCTTTTTCTAACTTGAGAAATGCTACATGTAACATTATCTTTAAAACATTACAAAATATCTTGGTGAACATTTGTTATGATTACATTCAGATTTTAAACTATTATAATTAGCTATTCATTTTATTAATGTTCTTTTATATAAACACTTTTCAGCTCTCTTTGCAGTCTATCAAAAATGGTTATGATCCCATGTTAGCAATGGTTTTTGTATTCCTGAAGATGGGTTGAGAGGTCTAAAGTATAGATTGAATCATTACAATATAAATTGAATGTTTCTAAATTGAATATCCCCTAAAAGGAATCAAACCTTTGCGATAGAAGTGCAATACAATTCCGAAAATCTATATTGTACTATATTGTGGTTTTGTACTCATGATGTCAAGCTGCAAAGTATAAAGCACTCGGGATTAATAGATATTTCACATTTTGGTGTCTAAGGAAATAAATCACGTGACTTTTAACTTCGGTATACACTTTGTTACTAAATTACAAAACTTATATTTTTTTGAAATTACTTCAAATTTTAAAATAACACAAGCTGGGTCTGGGTCTAGGCCTTGGTAATTAATACTGGCTTCCTAATGTACTTAATCCATCAATGGTTGAGTGAATAAAATACTGGTAAGTTGATTGAAGGTTTATATCTGAACAATGGACTACTCACAAGTTTTGTGGGTTTCTTCACATATCTAACTCCTAAATAGGGTCAGTTTCCTATAGAAAGTCCTATTGAATGTATCCCTCCTTGCCAGATTGTCCAAGTGTTGCGTTGCCTTCTTTCATCAATCTGTCCATCCCAAAATGCTTAACTGCTTAAATGCTTGTCTTATCTGATATCAGATAAGGATATAATCTGAAAATACTGAAAATTTTTGATGCTGTATAGTGCCAAACAGTAGAGATTTTCATATGCAGTTATTTGAGATAATTTGACGAGCAGATTTCTCAACAGTGTCCACGGATCCCTGCAGGTCTGTGAATATGGCGATGGGGATTCTCGAGTTCATAGACAAAAAAGAATCATTATATTGTGCAAATTAAAAAAGTGATTCTTGTAATTTTTACCTTTATTAAAACACACATTAAAGTTTAAATTAAAAACATATAAAATCATTTGAGTTAAATGAAAATGTTTAAAGCACAGACAGTATTTTAATAAAGATAGTCTGCGAAAAGTTTTCTTTTCACTTTCTGTTATATTAAAGGGGTCTACTGGAAAGTGAAGGTTGAGAAACACTATGTTAATGCATGCCCTTGGGGTATTTTGTACTTATGCAGTATTATAAATTTAAGAGAAAATCTGTATACTCTTAATAATCTAACATTGATAAAAAAATTTTGAAATATTGTAGCTCTCACAATTTACCATATACAGTCTCAATTTGAGGGCAGATGTTATGAACTGAGAAAAAAGGTAACATAGAATCAAAAATGATAGATGATAATAATTTAAATATAGGCAATAATTTTGCCAGAACAGGGCACAAACTAGTTTATTAAAAAAACAGTCTCTGTGGAACATTGAGGCACTGGTTTCACATCTTGACTGGGTGAGTGGTGACAGCCTCCTAGAATGAGTTTGATTGCCATTTGAACTAGTTGATTACCTCCCATATAAAGTCGTCATCCATTATAAATTGCCATCTCTATAGATTTTTTCCAAGCGGCCCAAAGATGTGGTAGTCGTATGACAATGTGGCGTGACTATGTGGGATGAGAAAAAACCTTTTACGAACAACCCCACAGTCTAGTGAGCCTAAACTGACATTTACTGTTCCCCAAATTAAAATGCTTTGAGGGAGCCAATTCTGGAAATCAAAGTGGCTGAACAGAAGGAACTTAAACACCATTTCAAAAGAACCTCTCATGAGGCTATAAGTAAATTTGGGTGTAAAAATTTATATAGATCATGGAAGAATGTATTTTGAAGAGTGATACTAAATATAATAATTTCTGCCAAAAACATTTTTTTATTATAAATTCAGTCCCTGAACTGAATGGATGAACTGAATTGGAGGTCTGTAGTGGCAAAATTGGTGGAATGCCGGTGCATTTGGCATGTGATGACACTGGCTCACATAACACCAATGTTGTTACTTTAGTCCTTAACACGTTAACCACCATGTGATGCGCCAGCAGTCGTAGTATTTAGGGCCGTTCAGAGCCATACGACCACCGGTGGTCGGAGCCAACTTTATAGATGTGCACGAGAGGCCACCACTAGGATGCAAAACAACGTCTTACAAAGCCAGGATAATTTAACCTTGAGTGAAACTACATTGGTTATAGCGACATCGGGCACTCGTATGGCTCCATACGGCCATAATTAGTATCACCACCGGCATGTCTGATAGTGGTTAATGTGTTAAGTGCTGTCAATCGTTCAACGAATGATGTGTTTGTTGTATCTTTATAAGAAATGCCATAATAAATGTTTGTTAATAAAAACAATTTTATTAGTTTTTAATTCAATATTTATTTCCTTCAAAAGTTTTGCAATTTATATTGATTAATATAAACATTTTGTTTAATTTAATTAGGAAAAACTCTACGAAAAGCAACAAAGTAACCGAAACTAAGAATCATAAGAAACGTTCAAGAAAATAGATTTTTTTTTTTAAAGATATTTCAAAATGGAAATGTATCCTCCATGTAAGGATTTTTATTTACATGTTATGTTTAATAAAGTTTATATATTTTGGCAAATATAAATATAGAAGAATTTAAGTTTATTTTATATCCATTTTAACTCTTTATGCCCTCTGGGCACTAAGCAAGCCCATTATGGGAATTCCCATGAATATTTAACAATAGCTCAATTTGTTGTATCTGATCTGTTATGATTAAGTAAAATAGGTCAAAAATAGGGAAGTCATAGCAATTATTATAATTTTTATTTATGGCTGTCAATCCACATAAACATTGATGTAATTAGACATTTGACAAGATTGCTTACACCAGTGATTCTCAAAATGGGAGTCGCGACCTCCAAGGGATCATGAAAATTATTTCGGGGGTTGCAGGAAAATTGATGACGGATCAATTTTTTCAAATATTTTATAAATTTACTATGGATTCATGTTTAGAAATAGTAGATTCTTTTTGGCTTAGTGCGAAAGCAGAGTATCCACTACTCTCTGAATTATGAATTGGCAATGGCAGTTCTCTTACCAATTGCAACCACTTATTTATGCAAAAATGGCATTTTCAGTAATGACCAACATCAAAACAAAGCAGCACTCGCGTCTTTGCAACATAGAAATCGCTATGAGACCTGCACTGACTGATATTAAATCCAGGTTTAATTTATTGTGCCAAAATAAGCAGGCTCGCCCATCGCATTAAATTTAATTTAAAATATGTTGAACTTAACTAATTGAGTTTACTAATGTTGAAACATATACATAGAATATTTTGTTCAAAGATAAGATATTAATTTTTAATAATACTAAAAATAAATCTGATAATGATACTAAAAATAAATCTGCTATTAAAATTATGATTGTTTTAATGCAATTAAACAAAAGAAATTAACTCCTTCTGAATTTAAATTAATTCCCCCTTCGGGATGTTTTTCTACACATACCCATTCTTCAGGGGGTCCTTTGAAATTTTTAAGTGCAAAAGGGGGGTCGCGGACTAAAAACTTTGAGAAGCACTGCTCTAGAGGACTCGCGATCGAATTCGAGCGAGCAACTCCCCAAGAACTTTTCATAGGCGATAGGTCTAAGTCACGGATATATCAAGCCCGGCCCTTTACCACCCAGTCGTTACTATTCTGGGCCTGGTCGAATTGACAACGAGTATAAAAAAGTTTTAAAAAATTGACCTTGATACATGCAACACTAAGCAGCCCGAGATGAGTACTGTTAAATCGTTAGAAATCTAAAGGAATTTGCATTACTGAAAAGCCAAAAATTTCCATACAAACTGTTTCAGTTTTCAACTGTGTTGAAACTCCTGATGATATACCGACCATCTGCAAGGATTGAAAAAAATGTACATTTTCCTGTTATAAACATAGCAAGCAAGTAACTGTAAATATACAATTTTGAAATTAGTAACTTAATCATAGACTTTCATTGGGTTCTTTGCAAAGAACCCAATGAAGTCATAACCTGTTTGGATGACTACAGAAATAGCAATGTCTCGTTCGAAGCTTGCTTTACTCACACTAACAATATGGTATAGTCGGATATTCATGAAAATAAAATGTTACTGGCATATGTGTTTGTATTGTCTCTCCTTTCTCTTTTTAAAAATATCGAATTCTATTGAACATGTGTATTTCTTGACTACGTTGGGAAAAATGTACAAGCGCAAAAAAACATTAATAATAAAGGAATATTAAACAAAAAATTTTCTACAAGCATTATGTACTAAGCTTATCCAGAAAGTAAGTATCGTTTGGGTACCGGTATTAAAAAAAAAATTTGCAATTTGTTTTCATTTGTATTTTATTACAGAAAAATCTACATACCTTAAACTACTTTTCGACATATTCACCACGACAATTAAGGCATGTGTCATATCTTGGCACTAATTGCAACATACCCGCTTCGTAGAATTCGGCCGCCTACGACCTGAACCAGTTCAGGACGTTTACCTTGATCTCATCATCATGTGCAAAGTTATGAGATCTACAGCTTAATGTGAGACATTGAAGAAGTTAAGGTGCGCGATACAGAACAAAAGGCGTGGACTACTGACTTCTGGCATTTTGTTCGTGCATGACAACACGCGACCGCATACCGCACGCGTAACGACGACGATGCTTGATTCATTTCGCTGGGAACAATTCTGTCACTCTCCTTATAGTCCGAAGCTAGCTCCATCCGACTTCCATTTGTTTTCTCATCTCAAGAAATTTCTTGGCGTCCACCACTTTGTCGGCTGATCACTGTCATTCTCCATCCGGTGAATGACGGTAATCAGCCGACATATCAGGTCGGACAATCCCCCGAAAAATTCCTGATGATTTTTCAACCACGTTCGGATTCGATCCCGAGTCCCTAGAGCGGTAGATTATCACCTTGATTCAGCCGTCCGCAGTATTATACTGGTGCCTAAATAACTGACGTACTTTGATTTCAAACAACACTAAACATTTCTGACACAGATTCCCGATATTTATGCAAAATGTCGTTCAAATTTTCAATTATAATTTAGTACTGTATTAATAACATATTGACAAACTGAGTAGCCGTCCATAACATGTACCGGTACATGTATAAAATTATAATAAAATTCTGTTACAATAACATAAATAATTATAAAATAATATTTTACGTCGTATTATTTTTTTGCGACAATTAATAAATAAATATAATTTTAATTATTATTAATTCTGAACAATTTTTATTTTATATATTATTTCAGACTTCGATCTAAAGAGGGCGTCCGAATAAAATAGCTAGAAGGCGGAATGAATATCCTTCCTAAAAAGAGGTAAATTGTTATTATCAGAATGATTTATTTTAATATTTAACAAAGAAATCATCAATATAAACTGATTTTGAATTATTATTGACATTTATAAGGTGTTGAACAGTTAAAGATCCACATAACAAAGATGGCTTCCAGCAAAATGAGAACGAGTATTTTGGACAAACCATTAAGCAAAGGAAAGGTTGAAATTAACATAAGCACTTATGCCTTATTGTTCTCTGAAATAGTGCAATATTGTCAGAACCGAGTGTATACTGTTCCAGAACTACAAACAAAACTGTCACAGTTTGGTTATCATGTTGGGCAAAGAATTCTAGATTTGTTGTTTGTGAGAGAGAGAAATTTCAGAAGGGAAATCAAACTACTACAAGTTCTGTTATTTATAAAGTCTACTGTATGGAAAGCCATTTTTGGTAAAGAGGCGGACAAACTTGAACACGCAAATGACGACGATAGAACGTATTATATAATAGAGAAGGAGACTTTGGTACATAAATTTATATCCGTACCTAAAGATAAAGGAAATCTAAATTGTGCGGCATTCATTGCCGGTATTATCGAAGCCATATTGGTCGGTTGTAATTTCCCTGCTAAGGTTTCCACGCATTGGCATAAGGGTACGACCTTCATGATTAAATTTGAAGATTCCGTGATAGCTCGAGATAAAGCTTTGGAAGGGAAATAAAAAGATTTTGATATTTAGATTTAATTTTATTTACAAAATAAATACTGTTGTAATGTAATGTTGTATTTAAAAACTCTTAAAAAAAATTGGTATTTAATCCAATAACTCGTCAGATTTCGAAACTAATTTTAAACTGATAAAATATTACATTTTGTTACAATTGTGCTGAAGTATCTTAAAATTGAACATTAATTTCACAATATTGTATAATTTTGTTTTAATAAAAATAAAGATTAATTAACTTTTAAAATTTGAAATACTTTAAACAGATTGATATAATTTTTAATTGTAAAAAAACTAATTAAAAACTCATTTAATGTCTACTATTGCAAGTTACAGCTTACAGATTATAAAGTCTTTGTGTTAGTAGAAAATAATAATTTTAACAAAAAGTTATTAATTACTGTTGATGTGTCTGACATCGTTAACATAATTTTTGATTCTGTCATTGAAGTTAGATGTTTGAATAACAATAGTATTTTGAAAAAGACTATTCTTATTCAAAAAATAATAACAAACCATTAAGTAAAATATATATAAGGTTGAGTAACCTTTGAGAATAAATTTAGGATGAAATTAGAACCTTTAATAATTCCTAAGGGGAAATTAACGAAATTAATACTATGAAAATGTGTGTTGTTAGAGATGTAAGAAATTATTAAAAATTTCCTAATAGAATTCAATTTTTTATACAGTATTTTTTCTACAAAATAATCATTTCTGAATAGTAAAATATTTTACATCCCTTTACTGGACTGATGAGTGGTTAGGAAATCCCATCTTCCTGAAATTCCAATTAATTTTATTTGCTGGTACAGTATATGGTACTATAGTTTCATGTATTCTTCAACAGTAGTAAACAACATCCATTCTTGTGCTTTCTTTGCAAAATATAATGGTAAAATTATACTTTTGGTGCATTTTATCTGTGGACCACACCAGTCTGGGATTATGTGTAAATTTCAAAATTTCTTTCTTGTTTTTTTTTACACAAACACTCTGTGTTATTTATAGGTAGTTAGCCACAGAAAGATAGGTGATGGTATTGTCAAAGGGCTTAAAAGGTGATAAAGTGCAAAATAGCACAAATTTGGTTAGTTGCATCGAATGACTTTATGCTATTCTATGGTTTGGCATACTCACAAGTGGCCAATACTTATTTTTTACACAATTGTAAACATAATGTGTGTTAATACAAATGTTTTGTATTGCAACAAAAATGTTTAAAAAATGCATGATGCAGAATGATGCTACTGGCAGTTCAATGGTCACTAGAACAGCTACAGATTTCACATCTTGATGTACACTCTTTATCACATGAATTGTAACAAATTATATAGAAATTGGGAGGAGAATCAATGCAATAAGACCTCTAGAAACACACTTTGGCCCAGAAAGCAAGATGTAAAAGAACAGTAGATAGTAAAATTAAAACTGCGTAAAGTGCCTAAATTATATTTGTGCAAACCATTCTAAATTGATGTGTGAAAATTGTGTTTAATTGGAAAAATTGATCTACGAAGTTGCAAGTTATGTTATGAGTAAAGGTGCATATATAAAATTTTAAAATCTCTCATAATTTCATTTGACGTGATGGTGGTCCTTACCTCACCAGTCCATAAGGATAAAAATTAGGAACCAGTAAAGGTTATAACAATATGAAAATATAAAATAGTCAATATTGTTTTGTTATTAAAACTTTTAGTATACTTAACTTTAATTATAAACTGATTTGAAAACATTTAAAATATTTTCATTTAAAATGGTATCTTTTAACCTTATATGCACTTTTGTGTATAGGTAATCATATTTATACTGACCTTACATAAAATACTGTTGTCAATGGCCTCACTGCAAATGCTTTTGTTCAGTATCTGTATATTTCTGGGAATGGTCTCAAACACTCCCTTTTAAATATATCCTATAAAATTTACATTGCTAATGTTTCATTTATCTCAATAAAAGCTGATTTTAAGTGGGACATCCTGTATAATAAATATTAGATTTTACCTGAATTTCTACCAAAATATCAGTGCTTTAAATTGAAAAATATTTACCTAAAGTATTAATAATTCAAAAGTAAAATTTTTATATTTATATATATTTATGAATTTAATAATACATCAATTTAAAATTAAAAGAAACATATTGAAGTCAGATTAATTTTGTTTAAAGGTGGCATGTTCGAACCAAAGATAATATTGCACGAGTCAGAAGGGATGAAGCCAAGGCTGCTGAAGAAGAAAAAGAGCTACAAAGAAGAATAAACTTAGCTGTAATTTAAAAATTTTTTTGACATATCTTTGAATATATATTTTACATTTTTCATTTAATTGAAAATTTATAATGTTTATTATAAATTGCATTTCAATAACATTAGTATAAAAACAAAAATGTTAAGTTAATAATTGAATTTTGCACTAATAATATTTTGAAATTCCATACAAGATACAAAGATCAATGTTAATTGCTTTGTTTAGAGTTTGTTTACATACAGAGTAGTTATAATTAAACTGACAGTACTCAGAACAATGCAGAGAAGAATGTATTCAATAGATCACAGTTAAAATTAGCTTAAGAACATGGAGAAGAGAATCTACATATAAAAAATGATTAGCTTTCATGCCACCAGGTGGCTTGATGCACTAAAATAAAAATACCAAGTGGAACAACCTTTATTTTAAAAATCAAAATTTTCAATACATGAATCCATTAAATCCATTAGTATGCAAAAAGTGTTGGAAACAAAATTTGGCATGGTTCACAGTTGCTTGAAGCATGTCTTGAGGAATGGCTGAAACATGCCTTCAGTTCAGAAAATCAATGAACATTACCTAAGTNTTAATTTAAAAAAAATTCGAGTAAATACGTGGAAGTTTTTTTATTTACAATTGACGCCATCTGTTGTTTTATTAACGAACTAATTTTATCATTTTATTATCATAACAATATTTTCAAATATATTCTTAATTATAGGCGTAGAAGCTGATTGTATAAAATTAAAATATAGCTTCCAATTTACCAATTAGCTTATTATTTACTTGAAGTTTTGTTCACGTGTGTAATACCTAAATAAGGAGCCAGTTTCCCCGTACAAACTCCTGTCTGGAAACATCCCTTCCATTGACAAATTTGTTCAATCCCGATTATTGTTTTGCACGAATAATTATAAATTTAGTCTTTAATAAAAAGTAATTTTATATTAAATGAATACCTGGCTGGTGTCCAAACGGGTAGAGAACCCTTTGGAGGATCTTCTTGATTCTCGAAGACGAATCAAACGGGAAGACTGTAACATACTTTTCGAACAAACTCCTATAAATAAATAAATATTTGTCTTTAATTAAATTTTTATTTTTAAATATAAATTATATTTTACTAAATTGAATTTTTTGCATTTCTTTCCTTACGTAAAACCTCCGAACAACCGCCATAGATGAAAACATTTTTTAAAATGAAAAATGGCCGCTGTTTAGAGATGGCCGTTATTGGGAGATTCCATTGTATTTCTAATTTTTTTTTTAATTTGTCGTATGTAATATTAATATGGCGTTCATAACACGTGAAGCTGAACTATAAAAATAACCAAACTGTCAAAAGAAATTACTGTGATTGATTTGCTGAGATAAAATCTCTTTATTACTATTTTATGTTATTTATAATTGATAGTTTTTTTTAACTAACATTTACGAATTGCTACGTGCATTAAGTCTTATTAATTTAACAGTTTTAAGTATTCTTATTTTATTACAAAATTACTTCAATACTTTTTTCATTTAGCTGGATCGAATAATAATGGCGGCTTCAGTATTATACTGTAGCTTACTGCTATTTACAGTTAATATACAAATTACGTCATTTGTATAATAACTATAAAGTGTAATTTATTTATATAGCTTATATATGAAAATTTCTTTTTTTATTTATTCTTATATAATACAATTAATATTGCATTGATAAAATATAACACTTCATAAATCGAAAATATAACCAACAAAAATACAAAGATAGCACAGAGGTAGATGACAAAATCTCAATGGTTGTGATTTTTGTAATATTAATCCAATATGTTGACTAACGATGACATCAGAAAAGATTATGGGTGCTTCTACCAGGCAAGTAGCTGAGTAAGCAAGCCAATGACAGAGTCCATTTTATATGAAGCGAAGTTTTCATTGGTTTGCTTACTCAGCAGCTTGCCATCTAGAGGCACCCAATAATTCATTTGTTTCGAGACAGTTGGTATTGCACTTTTACAATATTTTAGTGATGTGTGTCATGAAATTTTTATTTATTTATTATTTTTACATTACTCTTTCTTTTCTATTACAAGATTCATATTATTACAATTATTTTACTTCATCATACAGTATTTATATAATTTTATACAGTATATAAACCCTCTGTTCATAAAAAAACTGACGAATGAATTTTCTGATTTTTAACTGATTGATCTGCATTCTGAAAAATATTTTTGTTTTATTTAATGTAACAATTTTACGTGAGCAATTCTAATGTTATATATTATGTTAACCTGGTTATGATATATATAATTTATTAAATAATTATAGAAAACTATTCAAGAATTCCGTTTTTCTACTTTTTCTTACGTTATACGCTTAAAACTTATGATTACGAGCTGCCATTACGTTTAATAATATTATCAACATTAAATACCAGTGGGGTGATGAAGTCACATTAGCCTAAGACTGTGAAATAAGAATTTCCACAGATGTTTAGTTCCACCTAACTCAAGTGTATAATGTTCTCTTATAGTCCTATCATCTAGAAAATCAGCTCTTAAACTCAATCCAAGACTGCCATTAATGTTTCGCGAATATTCTGGATAAAAACATCATTTTCATTTCAAAGCCATGCTGGTGACCCCGTTGAGGATTAAGCATCTATAATAGACAAAACAACTAGTAGGCCGGATGGCCAATACAATTAAAGTGTTAGCCTACCTCAGGGATGGCAAACTTTTTTGCCATAATATGCATAATCTTTAAAGCTAAATATGCTAACTATATGCGTGGCATATAGTTAGCATATTTAGCTTTAAAGATGTTTATGCGTGCCAAAGTTTTAGACTTCCAATAACGGAGAAATTAAACTAATATGCTTTAATTAGAATAAATGTAAAAAAGTTGATTGAAAATAGGACGATCAGGTGATAAACCAAAAGGATGATTGAAAAAGACATGGTAAATCGAAATCGCATGATACGTTTACGTGCCAGATGATTTCTTCTTACGTCCACGCGTGTCATAGGTCGCCACTCTTGGCCTACCGCTCTGAGAAATCTGGGATCGAATCCGGGAAAGTCGAAAAACCCCAGAAATTTTTCGGGGTGGTCTCTCCCAGATACGCAGAACTCCGTTCCTTACCGCCCAGCTGCTCATTGCGGGCCTGCCCAAATCCACAATGGGTTTACAAAAGTTCCTCTTAGTGTCCACAAAAATAAAACAGTATAAAATTAAAACACCGATAAAATTAAAGCTAGCAAAATAACTTATTGTTTGTGTACTAAATAAAAAAATTTCAATTTGGAAGACAGAATTAAAATTAATAGTGATTTAGATTGGACGACCGGATGGCCGAGATGATTAAAAGGCTTATTGCTCTAGAGCAGTGATTCTCAAAGTGGAGGTCGTGTAAAATATTTCGGGGTCCCAGAAAAATTGATGACAGATCAATTTTCTTTTAAATATTTTATAAATTTACTATGGATTCGTGTTTAGAAATAGTAGATTCTTTTTGGCTTAGTGTGAAAGCAGAGTATCCACTACTCTCTGAATTAGCAATAGCAGTTCTCTTACCATTTGCAACCACTTATTTATGCAAAATGACATTTTCAGTAATGACCAACACCAAAAGAAAGCAGCGCTCTCGTCTTTGCAACATAGAAATCGCTATGAGACCTGCACTGGCTGATATTAAACCCAGGTTTAATTTATTGTGCCAAAATAAGCAGGCTCACCCATCACATTAAATTTAATTTAAAATATGTTTAACTTAACTAATTGAGTTTACTAATGTTGAAACATATACATAGAATATTTTGTTCAAAGATGTACCAAAGATAAGTTATTAATTTTTAATGATACTAAAAATAAATCTGCTATTAAAATTCAATGTTTCAATGCAATTAAACAAAAGAAATTAACACCTTCTGAATTTAAATTAATCCCACCTTCGGGATGTTTTTCTACACATACCCATTCTTCAGGGGGTCCTTTGAAATTCTTAAGTGCAAAAGGGGGGTCGCGGACCAAAAACTTTGAGAAACACTG
>NW_019384515.1:400622-405937 GCF_000671375.1 Centruroides sculpturatus
TATCTTGTTTGCCTACAAAAATGTTAAGTTAATAATTGAATTTTGCACTAATAATATTTTGAAATTCCATACAAGATACAAAGATCAATGTTAATTGCTTTGTTTAGAGTTTGTTTACATACAGAGTAGTTATAATTAAACTGACAGTACTCAGAACAATGCAGAGAAGAATGTATTCAATAGATCACAGTTAAAATTAGCTTAAGAACATGGAGAAGAGAATCTACATATAAAAAATGATTAGCTTTCATGCCACCAGGTGGCTTGATGCACTAAAATAAAAATACCAAGTGGAACAACCTTTATTTTAAAAATCAAAATTTTCAATACATGAATCCATTAAATCCATTAGTATGCAAAAAGTGTTGGAAACAAAATTTGGCATGGTTCACAGTTGCTTGAAGCATGTCTTGAGGAATGGCTGAAACATGCCTTCAGTTCAGAAAATCAATGAACATTACCTAAGTTAACTTGGTTTCTCAAATAACCAAGTTATCAATATTCAAAATAATCAAAATTTTCATGGATATAGGTTGAGAGAACATGATGGCCAAGCATTAGAAAATGTCAGGGCTGTGGAGTCGGAGTCGTAGAGTTTTGATGTTTTAGCCGGAGTCGGAGTCGGATGGTAAGGAAGAGTCGGAGTTGGAGTCGGTAGATTTTTACACGACTCCACAGCCCTAGCAGGGCTGTGGAGTCGGAGTCGGAGTCGTGGAGTTTTGGTGTTTTAGCCAGAGTCAGAGTCGGTAGATTTTTATGCGACTCCACAGCCCTGGAAAATGTTCAAGGAATTAACCCATCCTCACCAAACATTGTACACAATTGTGTTGCCATACATGAAATATGGGTTGGTACTCCACTCTGCATGAAGATTATGCATGAAGATTAGCTGCATGAAGATTATGCAGCTAGGCAATTTCCTTCCTTCAAAACTATGGAAATCTGTGTAATAAGCTGCATTTACCAATTGGTGTAGTCATTTTGATGTGCCTCGTTCAACTCTTACATGTGACTGGCTGCAATTTTACAAAAAATTGGGATTTTGTAACTTGTTTTAGTTCACAATGCCACTTACTGGCATAAAAATTAACTAAATTTTTTATTCGCAAATTCTCTTCCTCATTTTTTTATAAAGGTGAGCACCAATTTTCATTGTTATCTGTCAACAGGATTGTTCTCAACATCCCTCTGAGTTTATCAATGATGTAACCTTTTCTTTATTTTCAGCAACTAAATCACAGAAATGACAAATGTTTTGATGTAGCTTGACCATTTTGCTTCAGGCCCATTATAAAATGTGTTCTAATGTGTTCTATTTAGAATGCTCCATCTATAAAATTCTATTGAATATAATATTTGAATTAAATTTCAAAATTTACTTTATATTTCTAATTTACAAATTCCAATTAATTGAAGAGATTGTATATTTTAAAATACTTTTATAATTGCTGTAAATAAAGATAAGATATATTGTTCATAGTAAATACTTCTAGTTTCAGTTCTTAATTTAAGTTATCATTCTGAATACTGTCAGTTAATTATAACCAACCTGTATATTAGATAAACTTTTCAAATACTATAGATTTTGCTTATTGTAATCATGAATACTGTTATCAGTTATCTAACATTATCAGAATTATGGTAGTAGCTTGTATCAAAACATAAAAATTAACATATATTTAAAAATCTTCACTTATTGTAATCAGAGTTTTTGTTATAGACATTATTATCTTCAGGTAAATACAATAGAACGCAGTTATCTGAATCCCAATTAAGTGAAGTTCTGAACCTGTAAGTTGGTACACTACTTTTCTTAAAATTACACTTTTTTCAAATATTTTTGGTCCACAGCTCAAGTAATTTGAATTTAAATCCCAAGCATGGTGTATATGCATATAAGCATGGTGTATAAAGAACAACTTCACAAAACCAATTTTTGATTAAAACCAGACAATCTGCTGAATTATTGGGTTAAGTTAATTATTAGATATGAAGTAATTTGTCTAGAGATAAATTATTAACTTAACCTAATTATAGCCCAATAATTCAACAGATCATCTGGCTATAAATCCCAAGGCTCCTTTATATTAAAAAATTGTCACAAAGAAAAATATACTCTTGAATCAGCATATTTTACACTTGTTGTCATGATAACTGACATAAAGTGTCTGACTAAAAGACAGTAAGTTTTGGGCACAATAAGATTATGTTTATTTTATAAGTAAAACATTAACACATTTTAATCAACTTACAATTTTATGACATTTTATTCTTGTAACAGTCAATGGAAAGAATGAGCATCCTTCTTCTTCATCAGTTTTTCAAATCTTAGCAAAGTTTGGAAACTGCAATTTTCATATCTTTCTCGATGTTCAGTCACAATCTGTATTTGGTTTTGATAGCTGCCAATGCCTCACATAAATAGAAGGAAAAGGAATCAAAACTTATAGGGCCTTGTTACCTATTTCTGGATACACATTCATCAAGCTCCAAAACTTAGTGATGAGGAAACAAACTTCAATTTCACTATGGAGTCTGATGAAATATCACTAAGTTGCTGTTGTTCTCCAATGGTAAGTATTGATGAGCATTCTGTACTGAAGGGATCTTTGATCCAGTTGTACTTGTCACCCTCTTCTGAAAACTGCTTATCAAAGTAACCATTGAGCCATATTTAAATCTACTACTTACAGAGACAGTTGTTTATTCAACTTCAAATCATTGTCTTCTAAACATGTGCAGAGCAGGAATGAAGTAATATACATCTTTATTATCCACAATAGAATTGTAATTTCTTTCTGAAGGTTGAAATTTTGTCTGACAGTTGCATTTTTTGTAGCTTTAATTAGCACTGCAATGCAATCTGACAGCTACCGAAATTATTATGCTAAGAGAAGCATTGATATTTATTTGACAACAAACACCAATATTCGACATCGTTGATAAAGTTGGTATTTTATCAGTTTTGGTATATTGGCATTCTAAAATTTAACATATCAAAATCATTGTAAACATTTTTAAAACAAGATGAAAATTATTAATTACATTTTGAAACAAATTACAAAAATTTTTTATTAGATAAATAAATGGAAACTCAAACTCAACTGAGATTTAGAAGAGGGGAGAAAAAAGGTCATGAGAAAAAAAAAATGGTTATTTTGCAGTTTGTCATGTTAATTTATCAATACGTTAGCATAATGCAATACAGCTTGAAATCATGCGCCAAATATCACATAAAAGAAAATAAAACAACACTGAGAGTGGTGTTAACAGTTTTTTATTTTCACTAGTGCTTTCAACAAACATATTCATCATCTGTAGGTGAATAAGATTTAAAATATAGAACACAATATTCTAACATAAATGGAATAAATTTCATTTAAATCAAAATTAAAAGTTGTTATGATCAACGTTTGATTATGCAAGAATTTGAAACGTCATTCAGTGCATGCTTGAGTGTACACTCACATCAAAGATGTGATGGCAGACACATATTACTATTTATTCATTTATATAGGGCAACCCATACACCGGGTAGGTCAAGTGTGGGTGTTACACAACTTCAAGGTTGTTGTAAGGAGAGAATGCCATATGAAAATGAGTTTCTGGTTGCTGCAGCACCTGAGTAGCTGTGTTTGAGCCCATAATGGTTGTAGTTCTGTTTGAGCATCTTTTGTGAGCTCCGTGATAGGCTTTTCTTTTTCCTGGTGCTCAGCTAGGCAGCTGGCAAGCATTTGTGTTTTAGTCCCAATGTACAGTACCTTGTATTCAACCCCCATTACAGGATTTTCTAATGGCATAGCATAGACTCTCGATTTTTCAAAGGTGAGTTTATCCTGATCATTGCAGATGAGTCTGTGTAAATTTGATAACAGAGATAGGGCAGGAGAAAGTTGTGTTTCCTGAATATACAGAAAATGCATATGGAGAGGGGTTTGAGGTACAGTAATAGCCAGGGNGTTCACAGTTGCTTGAAGCATGTCTTGAGGAATGGCTGAAACATGCCTTCAGTTCAGAAAATCAATGAACATTACCTAAGTTAACTTGGTTTCTCAAATAACCAAGTTATCAATATTCAAAATAATCAAAATTTTCATGGATATAGGTTGAGAGAACATGATGGCCAAGCATTAGAAAATGTCAGGGCTGTGGAGTCGGAGTCGTAGAGTTTTGATGTTTTAGCCGGAGTCGGAGTCGGATGGTAAGGAAGAGTCGGAGTTGGAGTCGGTAGATTTTTACACGACTCCACAGCCCTAGCAGGGCTGTGGAGTCGGAGTCGGAGTCGTGGAGTTTTGGTGTTTTAGCCAGAGTCAGAGTCGGTAGATTTTTATGCGACTCCACAGCCCTGGAAAATGTTCAAGGAATTAACCCATCCTCACCAAACATTGTACACAATTGTGTTGCCATACATGAAATATGGGTTGGTACTCCACTCTGCATGAAGATTATGCATGAAGATTAGCTGCATGAAGATTATGCAGCTAGGCAATTTCCTTCCTTCAAAACTATGGAAATCTGTGTAATAAGCTGCATTTACCAATTGGTGTAGTCATTTTGATGTGCCTTGTTCAACTCTTACATGTGACTGGCTGCAATTTTACAAAAAATTGGGATTTTGTAACTTGTTTTAGTTCACAATGCCACTTACTGGCATAAAAATTAACTAAATTTTTTATTCGCAAATTCTCTTCCTCATTTTTTTATAAAGGTGAGCACCAATTTTCATTGTTATCTGTCAACAGGATTGTTCTCAACATCCCTCTGAGTTTATCAATGATGTAACCTTTTCTTTATTTTCAGCAACTAAATCACAGAAATGACAAATGTTTTGATGTAGCTTGACCATTTTGCTTCAGGCCCATTATAAAATGTGTTCTAATGTGTTCTATTTAGAATGCTCCATCTATAAAATTCTATTGAATATAATATTTGAATTAAATTTCAAAATTTACTTTATATTTCTAATTTACAAATTCCAATTAATTGAAGAGATTGTATATTTTAAAATACTTTTATAATTGCTGTAAATAAAGATAAGATATATTGTTCATAGTAAATACTTCTAGTTTCAGTTCTTAATTTAAGTTATCATTCTGAATACTGTCAGTTAATTATAACCAACCTGTATATTAGATAAACTTTTCAAATACTATAGATTTTGCTTATTGTAATCATGAATACCGTTATCAGTTATCTAACGTTATCAGAATTATGGTAGTAGCTTGTATCAAAACATAAAAATTAACATATATTTCAAAATCTTCACTTATTGTAATCAGAGTTTTTGTTATAGACATTATTGTAAAGGTTATAAC
>NW_019384515.1:411730-445049 GCF_000671375.1 Centruroides sculpturatus
CGTGAAAAAAAGATTAAAGGCACACTATCTTGCACCACCATTTCAATTATCAGATTTTTAAATTTTGCACCCGTCATTGTTACTGTAACTTTATCCGAAGCAAAGAATTTGCATACTTGTGTTTGTACTGAACTTAATTTTTGGATATTTTCTAATTTTAAAATAGATGAAGTGTTTCTACTGTTATCTTTTTCATTTACTTCTTGTAGAATTTTAGGATGTAGACGTTGCAAATGTCTTTTTAGATTACCTGCTCTTGTAGGTGCATTTTTTTTTCAGAACTAGCAAAAGCGCTAATTTTTGCTTCACATACATGTTTGCCATCATCATTTTCTACAATGCATTTACACTGATAATATTTTCCATCCGTAGTAAGTTTATAATATTCAAAAACTGCAGACTTTGAATTTGAAAATACTTTCTTTTCCATTGTGAAATTGTGAAAGGGTAATTAGGTATCTAACAATATTTAAGTATATAAAATTAGATATAACTCTTAAAAATAATATGTAGATAAATATAATTCATACTTACAAGTCACAAGTAAAATAATCTGAACTTGAGAATCGTAGTAAAAACCCTTTAAGTACTTTTTTCCGAGTTAACCCAGGTTAGACAAAAAGGACGCAAGTACGAATCCTGAATTAATCCTGAATCGGACAAGGAAGTCGGTCTCCCTCAGAGAAATAGTAGTAATGACCAAACAGCACGTGTTCATATTGGGATTATTCCTGGAACTACTGCACACCTTACTAGAACACCCTCCCCTCAAACCGATTCCCTTCGATGTTTACGTAAGGACGTCCCGCGAAAGTTCACCAAGCAGCTGGCTAAAGGTCAAATAGTTGTAAATTTTGGAGACCCCAGTGTCTCGTTACAACTTGTTTTTAATGCAATAAAATGACAAATAAAACATCTCTAACGATATATTTATTTTAAATTATTTCATATTATTCTAATATTTTTACTATAAAATTGCATTGGGGGTGAAATTTTTCGCAGATACTTTTACATTTTAATTTTTCTATGGAAAACAAAAAAAAAGAAATGCCGGAGTCGGAGTCGACACATTTTTTTCCGACTCCTACTCTGACTCCTCTAGCCAGAAATTCCTCCCGACTCCGACTCCACGACTCCGACTCCACAGCCCTGGTAATAGCAGTTGCACCAATGACACCTCCCACTTGTTATACAGTGTTATGCTTGGAAATAGTGATTCCCTGACCATATTTAGCATATGCTGCACTTAGCATACAAAAAACCTGCTGTGCATACTGTCAAACTGATGATGCTCAACTCAATGTTTATGAGCATTTGCATTGATGGTATTAAGAATTCTCTTTTAATGAGAGCAGTGATAGTGGCATCAACATATCGCAAAAGCTGGAAAATGACAGCAGGGATGATATGAAGCACCATATTAAACTTATGGAAAACCGAGAATGATAGTCCTTTAGGGGATCTATGTATGCACAGATCCCCTAAAGGACTATGTTATTTAGGGGATCTGTGCAGAGTGTTATTGCTACATCTACTGCTTTTTCTAATGTGAAGTTAATAGAGGGGAGTACACTGGACATTTGATGTTCTAATGTGAGAAATGTCTGGTCTGTATCATCCCATGCTATGAGAATGAAGTCAACATAATACAAGTTCAGCATAGTTGATGGCATGCAGTGAGTTGAATTTTCTGTGCTCAATTTCTCTCAAGATTAGTTCCGCTAGAACAGCAGATAAATTATCTTGTTTGCCTGAAGATGATGAAAATAAATTCATTGAGAGTGCTAGCAAAAATAAACTTAAAACTGTGTTAAAACTGCTTTCAGTGTTGTTTTTACTTTCTTATATACATTATCATGACATGAAAGTATAAAATTAGCATAAAATTGAACACAATTTTGACAAAATGAACATCCCTTTGATTATGATACAATAAAGTCTATAAAAGAAAAATGTATAAATTTATAATTAACTGATAGCAATTGAATTTTAATAAACAAAAAGTGAACTAAAACTTATAAAGGATGAATTATAAAATATATTTTATCCAATTATTTGTATTAATTGTTGATAATTCATCTTTTATAGGTTGTGCAATTTTTTAATTGTAATTTGTCATTTTAAAAAATATTGCTTTCTATCTTTGAAAATCTTAGTTAATTGTGGAATTGAAATCTAAATTGTATGTTAATAAAAAATCTGTTTTATAAACTAGATATTGTTTAAAATTTTTAAGAGAGATTTATGATACTTAACATTGAAGTTTCCATAAAGGCTTACATTATGTTTAAAATTATAATATTTTGTTTAGTAATGAGGAAATACTTTTAATTTATTAGGAACAAGAGCATCGGATTTCATATCTCCGAGCTAAGAAAAGAAAACCCGATGATTCTCAAGAACCTGAATCACCTCCAAAATCAGATTCAAAAGAGCACATAAACTTTTTTAGTGAATTAGAAAAATCAGGGGTAAATATCATTGTAGTGCATTACTTATTAATGTAATTCATTTGTACTTTAATTGATAAATTTTAAATCTGAATTTCTGTGATTTATAATAAAAATGTTTCTTTTGTAAATTATATTAGTAAAATCAAGTAATGGAAGCATTAGAATTCAAAGAATTCTCATTTGAATTCTATTATTTAGTTACTAGAAAAACTGCAATTTACTTTTTGAATTAAATGTTTTTAGAGATTATATATATCTTTAGTTCCAGTAAAGTCTTATGTTTATTACTTAGCATTTATTGAACTATAAAAGTTATGATTAAATTATTAAATGTTCTATTAATGTTATACTGTAAAATTACAAACTTATACTTTGAATATGTAATATTTGAAACCAGTTTGCTTAAGAAGTAAATTATAGTTTTATAATTTTAATGTTTTATTCTTTTAATTATTAAACATTATTTCATATATAGTCAATCCTTTGATTATGTAAAAGATGACATCATAAACCCTTCAAGATATAAAGAAGATAGAATATACTTTATCATGGATAAACATTCTATCTTCAAATACTTCAAATGGAATTTGCTAATGCTGAAAATGTTTTATCAGTGCTAAAATATTCTGGCTTCTTCATGTTTAAGAACTGGATATAATAAAAACATCTTTAAATATAAACCACACTTGTAAGATATACTGTATTTTACTTCTTATAATTTGTCTAAAGTAGAGAAACACATGTAATTTTACTTATCATGTAAAATTGATGACAATCTTATATTCACTATCAAAAGTAACAGTCAACTAGCATTGTGAGTAAACAAAATGATTCATGTATCTAAAAAGATATATTGCTGGATGTCACATCAGTTTAGATGAGCTTCGTTGATAATGTTGTTTAATTTAAACTCCTTTTTAATGTTGAAAATGCCTTTAAGATAATATTATGATGCAGCAAGAAGACAATTAGTTTTTGTATATGCAGAATAGCATGAAATAGAGCTGCCAAACATCTACTTCATGGAATTTTCATTGTTTTCTAAATTGTTACTTAATTAATAAAATTAACTGTTTAAAATCTTTTATCTCAATTAAAATAAATATAAAAATTCAATACCAGACTTACTGTGCATCTCAGAATTAATGGCAACTTAGAATCAAAGAAATCTGGTACTATTATTTGCTCAAATGATATAATTTTTGATGATAAATGTTATAACATAAAATCTGAAGAATAATAATTCATAGATCTTACATTACTTAAGATCTAATTAATTTAAATTTAGATTAAACTTTAATAACAAAAAGCAAAATTATAATTTTAAATAAATGAATGCAAAGCAATAAATTTATATTATTAATAAGATTAATAATAATAAATTTACTTTCATTTCTTCTTAATTTTTATTTAAGTTTTTGCCTCATTTCATTTAATAAGTTTTAGATAAATTTTATATAATTTTTAAAAACTTCCATATAATAATAATAACAATAATCTAGACAAATGCAAAACACTTGACATAGAAAAAGGAGTCTCGAAGAAAGGAGATTTTGCACTTGGAAATGGAGATGTTATTGAATCCATGGAAGAGGGTGAGTTCTACAAGTATTTAGGATTTCAACAGGCCAAACATACAGAACATACACAAATAAAGCAAAGATTAATTGAATAATAAATACCAAAGTAGGTTAAATGCTATTCTCAGAACACAGTTAAATACAAAACACACAGTTAAAGCAATAAACACATACACCGTCTCAGTACTCACTTATTCTTTTGGAGTTATACATTGGACTCACACAGATCTTGAGCAACTCCAAAGGAAAACAAGAACAACACTTACTAAGCATAAACAAAATCATCTTAAATTCACTGTAGAAAGATTAACCCTTTCATGTAAAGATGGCAAATGTGGTCTGATTGACATAGTAAACCTTCACTACAAACAAATACAGACACTGTGAGAGTTTTTCTACAAGAAACATTACAGTTACATAAAGCAGTAACCATAGCAGATTCAAATAAAACACCATTAAACTTACATTCACATCATATGGATATGACACAACATATATAAAGCATAGACATCATTAAGTAATTGTGGGCTCGAAAGGCAGACATGGCAGGAATCCTTATGACCTGGCCCAGGATTTTGTTGACCAAACTGTGTCAAACAGCTGGTTAGCTTGGGAATGCCTCTTTAGGGAGACGAAAGGGTTCATGATTAGCATACAGGATCAGGTCATAAATACTAAAAAACTACAAAAAAACATATACTCAAAGATACAACATTCACAAACAAAACACATAGAAAATGTCACATCATGCCAGAAACTATACAACACATCACATCTGGTTGCAAGCTCTTGCACAGACAGATTATTTACATAGACATAATCAAGTAGCAAATATAATACACCAAGCACTTGCAAACAAACACAAATTATTAGACATTCACAAACCATACTACAAATACATTTCACAGATAGCGTTGGAAAACAGCACACAAAATGTACTATGGCAGAGATAAAATGATTTACCACAACAGACCAGACATCACACTCATTGACAAACACAATAAAATTACATACATTATAGACATATCTATTCCAAACACTCACAATGTACAAAACACATGCTTTGAAATATCAGCCAGTACACAAAACTTGCTGAAGAAATAAGGTATCTATGGAGGATGGATAGGATGTTTATTGTACACTACCTGTCATTCTCTCCTCTACAGGTGTCATACCAAACAAACTACACAAAAGTCTGGGAACATTAGAGTTGAATAGAAACACATACATCGCATTACAGAAGGCCACTCACTATATTGAATACAATCATATTGTTAGAAAATTCCTGAATATAGACACAACACACACACTTATTTAATTTTTATCCTGTTTTGGTTACTATGTCTTGACTCTGGTCTGGCATAATATGCAGCATCTAGTGTCAACCAAATATAACCTACTACATCCAACATAGTAATAATAAAAGCTATTTAATGCATATATTTTATTTTAAATTAAAATTTTTAGGGATATTTTGGAGGATCCAATAGAGAACACGATGAAGAGAAAAAGCAAGAACAAGAAAAATTTGAAAAAAAGATTGGACTCCTTACATATCTTGGGCAGGATATTTCAAGTATATAAATAATACATGTATATTTTTTAGCTTATAAAATATATAAATCTATTATAATTATGAAGTATATTTTGTTTTTAATAAAATTTTTATTTTCAAATAGATGAAGTTCCATGGTATGTAAAAATACCAGGAGAACGTGTACAAGATGAAAGTTACAGGTAATTAATTAATTTATTTAAAATCATTAAATTTAACAAGAGATGTCAGTTTAACAGTCTATCTCCTTCCAAATTATCTAGAAATTATTTAGCCTTAATAGGTCAATAAAGGAATCTGGTTGGTTGCTTGATATTTAATTAAAGTAATTGTTGGGTTGATTAAAAATCAATAAATTAGTTTAATTAAATATATTTAGATTACAAAGTACATATTTATGTTATAAAAACTGTTAACTCATTTTTATGTAGTAAAGATCATTCTGCAAGTAGAACAAAATCTGAACTTCAAGATCCACTTATTGATATAAGACGTTACTTACATAAGAAAGAAGGAAAAACGTCAACAGTAAACAAAACTTCTACAGAAATAAAGGAATCATCATCAGATTTCCAAATTTCAAAGGTATATGTTAGTAAGTTTTGAAAATTTTAATTGATATATCAAATAAATGTGCAGAAAATTTTATGCCATAATAGTAAACTAAAAGACAAAGCTGTTTGCTTTGGGAAACCAAAAATATTTTTTATGAAATGTTTTCAGATTCACTTTGGGTCATTTTCAGTATACATATAAATTGATATACATAGCCAACAATTATTTTTCAATATGTTCTATTATTAAAAAATGTTTGATTTTAATAACTGTGCACATTTGATTTACAAATATGGTGAAGGTAGCTTGAAATGAATGTGAAAACGTTTAAAAATAAATATGTTTGATATAGCAAATAAAATTATTATTGAATTATTATAATGTAAACAGAAGAAATGCACAAGCAGTTCTTTACTTTTTTGTTTGTTTTGAGGACTTATTTTTACTAAATTTTTATTAACATTAGTATAGCTAAAAATATTACAGTTTGTAATGTGTAATTTTCTAATATTTTTAACTTATTGGCAATGAATTTTTACATAAAAATTGATAAATTGCCGTACAATAATTGTTTTTTATATATCTATTAATGCTTGATATTTCTCTCATAATATTATTAAATTACTGTATTATATTTTTCATAATAAGAAAAATGTATGAAAATCAACTGTACTTTTACTTACTAAACCAATTATAATAAATTCATTTAAGTCATCATTCAAAATTTATAACTAAAAATTCATTACTTTCTTTAATTCAACTGTAGTAGTGTATTTTAACTTCTACCTATTATTTATGTGAATAGAAGTGCAGTATATTGCTGTCTTATCTTTACATAAAGCCTCAATGAACCATTATACAAAAATACTGGAAATTTCAAAAAGCTTTTGAAAAATGAAAAACCTATTTTGAGACCTATTTTAACATAACTATAATTGAGACCTATTTTAACAATTAGTTAATCTTCATTATCTTAATCAGGTACTCATACATAAATAATTTTAATTATATTTATTATTTAAATAAAAATAAAGAATACTCCAAAAATTTATAAGAATATAATGACAAAAAATTTCACTTAATATAGATGAAAATTTATTTTACTAAAGAAATTTATCAAGCAATTTCAATCAAAATTCACAATTAACCAATTAAAAGATTTAATGTATAGTATTCTGTTACATAAAACAACATTAAATGTAATAATTCTTTCAATATGAATCGGCATTAGTCTATTGGACTTTTGAAAATTTATATTGAATTTTATTATTATTTTTAATGTAGAAAACAAAATATGAAAAAGAAAAATCAAGCAGCACAAAGAAAAAGTCCAAGAAAAACAAGCATCACACACATGTAAGTAATAATTATTCATCTAAAGTTTAACATCTTGAGAGCAAAAATATTTAGAAATTTCAAGCATTTTAATTTTTTGTGTAAATTTTTATATAAACTTTTGTATTTGTGATGATTTTGATTCAAGATTTTTTTAATAAGAATTTTAAATACAGTTANAATGTTTTTAAAAATTTTGTATTCAAAAAAGGTTCTAATGACCTGAAGAAGACGAAAGTGTATATCGTCGAAAACGCTCGTCAATTTAGTGACATAGGTGTCTAATTTAACGCTTATATGTTAAAAGTTTTTGTAAATTTGGAACTATTCCATTGTTTTGTTTTATGCCATGTGCTAATGAAGCATTAGACATTACATAAAATGCCTAGTTTCATTAAACAGATGCTGAAATATATACCTTTTCCAACATCTGCAGAAGCCATGTCTTCTGGTCATTTAAGAAGTGACCAGAAGAACTAGATAGATTCTGAAAGAAATGTCTATTATAGGATGTGCTAGCACTTAAAGAAATAGCTAGACATTTCTTAAAATCATTAATTTCATCATGTGATATATGATTATCAATGACATATATGAACATAGGTTTAGTTTACTAAAACGACTAAAAACAGTTTAGTTTTTATAAATTCTATGAATCACCCTTTAAACATTTATTATTTATTTATTAGTACAAGGCAAATGCCTATTTATACAGGCAAAACAACAACAAAAAACAACATATTATACATGTCACAAATTAGCAGTGAGCCATTGCCCTAAAATGAAAAAAGAAAAAACTGTCACATTACCTGTAACAACAAAATTTCATAATTAGTTAAATCGCATTAAAATTGCCGACAAAATTTACTGTCAACTCCACCAACAGTGACTGCCACTTTTATAACACTTTGAATCTCCTGGTGGCTAAATAAACAAGAAAATAAATTCATTAGATGTTAGCAGTAAAATTATATATACATATGTAATTCTTATTATTACATGACAAACTTATAAAATCATAACTTGACAGAAACTCTTTTCCAAAATACAAAATCCTTTTGTTTACAAAAGCTTTACACTCAGCCATTACATGATAAGCATCAAAAGTAACTTCAAAACCACAAAATTCACAAAATATTTATTAATGATTAAAATTTTCAAAATACTTAAAATATTTTATACAATGGTTGATTATTTTGTTCATGGAATAATGGTGGATGTGATCTTCTATGTCTTTTGACAATTTGTCATGCTTGAAACTTTACCTTTGACCAATGCACACCTTTGCCAATTAAATTATATACTCACAAATTTTATGCTTATTGTAATATATTTTTGAACAGTTGTCAAAGAGTTTTCATTGTAGCTCTGCACAACTCTTGTCAGAACCTTGTCTTCACATCTTTAATTCCAGAAACAGAAAGAAATTATATGGGACTAAGTTTGATGAATATGCAGCAGGACCTTAGTTTCAATTGAAGTGATTAGTGGCTACACAATTTGGCTGTACTGTATATGTTTTTTCAACTCTCTTCATCTTGTGGCACTAAAAGCATGATGAAAGTAGAACAATGTGTCAATACAAAATGTTAAAACTTGTCTGATCTGCACATTGATGTCAGTTGCAGAGCAAATGACATCAATGAATAGTTAACTCATGATTTTTTATCAAATGAATAATTAATATTTAAAAATTTTTTCAGAAACTCTTAAAAATGATTGACTGAATGTTTTAGTGCTTAGTATGAATCTAAACCTACAGTCATCAGATTACAGAATTTAACACATTAACTGCTATCCGACGTGCCAACAGTCGTACTAATTAGATCCGTACAGAGTCATATGATGCACCAGCAGTCGTAGTAGTTAGGGCCGTTCAGAGCCATATGACCGCTGTTGGTCAGAGCCAACTTTATAGATGTGGCGCGAGAGGCCACCACTAGGATGTAAACAATGTCTTACAAAGCCAGGATAATTTAACCTTGAGAGAAACTACATTGGTTATATTGATGTCGGGCGGTCAGATGGCTCTGTACAGTCTTAATTAGTACGACCACCGGCGCGTTAGATAGTGGTTAACGTGTTAAATAGAAACATTAATTTGGAAAATAAAGAAAGAAAAATGTTTAAAAAATTTTAAAAGTTTACAAATTTATGATATATTTTAGTGATATTAAAAGAAAATCAAATAAAAATATTAATTTACATTAGGGTATTTTACTGTGCAAAAAATATGCACATTCTTCATAATTTAAAGACATCTTAGATAGAGACATTAACATTGACTCAAATCTTTATGAATATCTGACTATTATTAAAAACTGATTTAAAAATGCTTTGGTTTGTAAAAAATCTTGTTTGAAATATATTTTTTGGAAAAAAATTTAAATTATTATTTGGGCTTAGCTCATATATAGGAAAGCATATAAATTTTGTTGTTTTTTTACCTTAAGTTGTTTTAATATAATTTTGTGTATATGTTTGTATATTTTAATATTAACTATTTATTTAAATAATTATGTATTATTATTAAATTTATTCATGAAAAAAGTGACTGATGACAATGATGACTAATCTCAAAGTGTATCTTTCTATAAGTTTTAATTACCATAATATGTAAATACTAGCTGTTATATGTGACTTCGCATGCAAACCTCATTTATATTCAGTATTTCAATAACCATAGTAATTGTTATATTACATCTACTGCTGAGAATGATGAGAATTGCTGAGAATCAAATGAACTGTTTTCAATTTGATCAATTTTCTGGAACATTTACAATTGTTCTATAATTGAACCAATATGCAATAACAAATTTGAATTTAAAACGGTTCAAACATTTGGTTAAAAAATAGAAATATATAAAAATATTCATAACAATATCTGAAATGTTATCAATTTAATACACCTANACACTCCTTTGTCTTTTTTTTACTTGAGTTTTCAATTCCGGATTCATTAGAAGTTTTAATATGTTTTTTATAAACTACATATGGCGAATATATATCAAATCCTAATGAAATAAAATTGTCAAACAGAACACGAAATCTCGTGGGTAAGACATAAAAGTTTAACATCTGTGCCGGAGGCCATACGATCCATTCTGCTTTATATATGTCAGATCCTTTATGTAATAATTCTTCTTTAAAATTCTCAACTGTCAATCCTCTAAGTATTCCTAATGTTCCAAAATACACTGTTATACAAACTGGAGAAAATAAAATTTGATCAAATAACACCTTTTTCATTACAGTTTTAAAACATTTCGTGGGTAGCCATTTATCCAAAAATATATACCAATAATGTGAAGTGGCACCAGTCGTCGTTCCTGCCACACACATATGTAAAGTGCGTAAATAATTTATTTTATTTTTCTTTTCCATTAAAATCTCGTAATGTTGTTCGATTAAATCACCAGCACCACCCATAAGCGTAGAAATAACTGTATTGGTTATTAATAAATGTCTACGAAATAGAACATTTCCAAAAAATATTGTTTTTTTAATAAAAACTTTAACTATTGGAAGTGATATCCTTGTAGATGCCATGGTTTCTATACAATTATCTGAAATCAAAAAAATTTATGATTAACATTTATTTTAGGGTTTATATACATTTAACACCACACAAATACAGAAAATCTCATTCAATTTTAATTTTCAAAAATTCTTCCCAAGGGGAAAAATATATCATTTTGGAAATACAGTTTTAATAAGAAATGTACAGTAAATTTAATTAATATAAATGCAATCTTACTATAATGTTTAATAATACCATTTAATACAAGGTAAGCTAAAGTGAAATAAATAATTCATAGAAAAATTTAAACTAGTCTGTTTTATACTATCTAAGATGGGACATAATTTGAAACAAAATATTTTAATTCAAACTGATTGGGTAAGAATCAGCAACCATTTGTGAATTTTAAAATGATTAGAGAGGTTGCAACTGACGAAAATGTGAACATTGGATGTTCAGCACCGCCATCCTGTAAGCCTAGAAGTTTGACAATGGTGTCTAAAATGTCAAGCATGATTTCACTGACATTCCAAATGCCATTGTCAAACTTCTAGGCTTACAGGAGGGTGGCACTGAATGTCCGACGTTCATGTTTTCACGATGAAAACATCGGCTGCAACCTCTTTGTTGTTATATCAATTTTAATAGTTTCATAAATTATTCTATATTCTCAAACAATAATCAAAATTTATACACTTCACCACACAGAGACACAATTTTCTCTCTTAATAATCTATTATAATTTAAAAAGAAAGAAGAAATTATGCAAACAACACATTTTCAGTTTTAAATTCTAAATCATTTTCCAAATGTGTGAAATTTGTATCATTTTATATTTCTGTAATGTAATAATTTTGTATACTTTTAAAATTTCAGATTTGCAATGAAAAATAAATTTTACACGGCTAAATTATTTAATGAAATTCAAATAAAGACTATTAATAAACTTGGCCAGTATAATTGAACAAAGATTTAAAAAATAATCTTATGTGTTTAAGCTCATATCTATAAAAATATCTCAATCTTTCTTTCATATATATATTTACATGCAATAATTCTTTGGAATTCTTTGTGCATTAGCTTTACTATCAAAATAAATATGTAAAGAGCATGCTGCATGGTACTAATATATAAAGTTCATAGGTAAAAAACATGCTATTTTTCATCAACAAATTTTTAAATAAAAACCTGAATTATGTTGATAAAATAATTCAAGTTTATCACAAAAAAGTATCTTTTAATATATATTCGTGAATTGTTTACATGCACCATTATATGTTTACACTTACCTTTTAAAATACTTTATACATTAATTAAAAATATTTTTTATTCCTTACAAAAATATATCATACTTTTTACATAAAATTTTTAATTATTAAAAATAAACCTGGACAATAAATTCATTTGAAAATTTTATATGTAGAAGAAACAAATGTTTTCATAGTCATCCTTCTAACATCATAGGAATAATAATATTACACAAGAAGGCATTTTAGACAGTTTTTGCATATTGAGGCAGCAAAAGAACATCAAAATATAGATTGACTGTGTAACATTATTCTCTGTGATGTTAGAAGGATGATTGTGAAGACATCTGTGCTTCTTCTAAATGTGAACTTTTTTAAACAGAATTTTTAGTACAAAAACTTTTTCTAATTCATTAAAGTTCTATATAACTGAAGGAGAAAGTCCTCCCTTTGCTTCATATGTGACATCACCCTTGTCAGATGATGGTGAATGTTATCTGTGCAATGATACATTTTTTTATTTTCATTTTGACTAAAAGGATTTTTCCAGGTAGCAATGGAGATGGCCAATGATGAGGGAAGGAGATCCAAGACAAATCATTCACAAAAACTTCCTGGAAATTTTTGACCAGCACTCAAATCTAAGTCCTCTACAGCTGCAGACTGATGTTTATACTGATTTGGCCATCCAGTTGTGAAACTCTATATGGTCTAGTGTTATGGTTATGATATCACTTTACATTAACAGGTTTTTTTGAGTAGTACAGGAAGAGGTACGGCGTAAACCTCTGGAGAGTATGAGTTGTGTATATGGTTTTTATCATTATGAATAGTATATCAAAGTTTATTCTGAGAATCTCACTTTTAGCTTTTTTATTTAAAGTTATTTTTTAAAATGTAGTCTTCTTACAGACAATGTGTCTTATTTCAAAAAAACACAAAAACCATTCAAATTCTTTGATTGAGCAATTCACAGTCTCTTTGGTCTTAGTGAGTTGAAATGTTTTCATTCACTCAACTGCTGTTTTATTTAGTGTTTGTAATGAAATATTCAAGATTTATTAAGGTGGCATATTAGCAAAACTTCTTCTGTGTGGCTTAAAATATTGCATTTGATCTCAAAATTTTATCAGTTGATTTTGATAAAACTTTGTAATTTTCCGTTTATTGTGTTGAGGAATCTAAAAATGTTACAAAAAATTGGGAGTCCATGAATTTATTTTTGACATACAAGGTTGTAACATGAGTGCACACTACAAGGCAATATTGAATGAATCATACGACTTTGTCAGGTGATGTTCCAATGTTGCTAGCATGTCTTCTGTGGGCTTATAGAATCGAATTCATTCTCAAAATTTGATGGGTCAATTTTGAAGTAACTTTGTCATTTTCATTAATTGCAGTGAGGAATCCAAAAATGTAATAAGGATCTATTTAAATATAAAAAATAGAGGACCATGACTTCATTTTTTATGTACAGTGAAGTTAAAGTGAAAATGTCCATGCTCCCTGACATGATTGAGCATGCCTAACAGAATTTGGGAAAGAAAAATAAACAGCAGCATTGCATGCATCTAATGGAAAATAGGCATAAAAAACTGTCACACATGAGTATGAAAAATTATATTATGAAATAAAATATGCATTATATTAATAAAAAAGTGATTCTATACTCGTCATTTTTAAATTTGTAACAGACTAATGAAAGGCTTATCCCGAAGGTTCCATATTTAAGTTTGCCCCTGGTGCTCTAGCCACATACATAGGTATGCTTCTGTGCCTAACAAGTTCAAGGAACATTTGTTTCCTTCTGGCTCTGCCTCAATTCTATCATGATTTGACAAAGTCCCGCAAAACAGAGAATCTCTTTTACATGATAGATGAGACTTCATAAAACAATTAATATCTACATTTAATCTTGAGTTAATTTTGAAGAAAATAACCTAACATAAAATATATATATTTAACAACTCTCCTAATAATTTGTTTTAAGTTGGGAATTATTTGAAAGGCAAGACATCTCAAATGCAACATCAGTTAAGCAAATTCTTTTTAGAGTTTTCATATTTAATACTTTGATGCAGTGTTTGTAATTTAATTAACTTTATTTCTCATCCAGAAGAAAATGACAGACAGCTATTCAAATTACAAGTGATGATCTATATTTTACAATATCAATTACTTTTAAAATTGAGTAATACTAAAAACATGCATAATAATTTTCTTGTAAATCAGCAAATTAATATACTTTACTTCATAAACTAAAGATTTTAGTCTAAACATAAACATAAGAAAGAAAAAAAGCTTGAAAAATATGAAAAGAAAAAAACAATAGAAGAATTAAGAGCAGAAAGATTGAAAAGAGAGAAGATTGAAAGAGAAAGAGCAGAAGAATTAATTAAGAAACATAGAGGTATAAAAGAAAAACAAATTTCAACAGATGAAAGAGATCGGCAATATAATTCTCAGTTCAATCCACATTTAGCAAGACAATCTAATGTAACATAAAATAAACTGTTTCGGTCAAATCATCAGTTCATTAAAATGTAAAATATTTTTTATTTCAACAAAATCTTTTATAATATTATACAGATGAAATGTATTTTGCTTGAAAATTCTTAATCAATATATATAAATGACTTATAAGTCATTTATATAAGTCACTTATAAGTGTAATTATAGATTATTTAAATTAATTAATTAACAAAAGACTATTAATAATTGTAATTCAGATAATAATAAACTATTATATGCAACTTCAATTATTTTATATATCTGTATGTTAATAATATACCTAAAATGTGATCCTAAACATGAAATAATGTATCCCATTGCTTAGAAAATATAAATAATAATGAAAGTAACAAGAGAGATTTGACTCTCTCAGAAACTTGAAGCTATTCTTTTAGTAAAACACAAACTCTCTCATTTATAATATATTTTCTCAACATTCAGTTAGACTTTGTGTGCTGATGTAAACTTCATTTTTCCATATTAAGTACATATAGTACATATTCCTAGATCTAAAATGATGCCTTATTACGATATTTACAGTGTATTTTTTTTTTTTAAATGTACAGCAAGACACTGATTTACAAACGTACCTTGTTCCTGAAATTTCACACAAGTAGGATGAGCTTTTCCATTATTTCCTATAACCAAAATTTGTACATCATTCTAGCATAACCCAGTCCCTGTACACATTTCTGACTCATCAAAGTGCATCATAGAAGTAGAATGGAGTAAAATAAAATTCTAATTTTCAATTAATGAAATTAATGAACTAACAGAAAGATCAGTAATGTGATATAATGTTCATTGAACTGCATAACTTTACTGGAATGACTAGTGCTATCCTTTGCAAACAAAGCAAATACTGTCTTATCAATTGAATATATTTTCTCACTTAACTTTCTCCTTTTGTAAAAGATAAACAATCTGGATTGCATTTTATAATAGCATTCAATTTTAGAGACAGTATTCTTGATGTGTTTAGAGAATTTTGTAAACATTGATGTTTAACATGATTATGTAATATATTGTTAAATTTTGGAAAAGATTAAAAAAGATTTTTTAAACTCTTCTCTAGTGGTGGATTTCACATTAAGTCTGGGTCTAAGGGCGCACGAATTTGAGGTACAAAAAATTCAATTTAATAACAATAACATCAAAATAAAGAAAAAAATAATTTTACATAGAAACAATTTATTAAGGAATTAATGCAAATTAAAAGTTTAAGTGGGGACAAAAGACATTTCAGTTGAGTAATATTATTATATTTTGCATGAAGTACTAATGATGGATTTTCAATAATAGTACCCTTTGCCCTTTTGATATTTAAAAGTGTAAAAATAAAATAGTTATTACAGAATTAAAATTATAAAATAAAATCATTCAGTGCAAAAGTGGCATTATTAGTTTGAGAAGTATCTAAATATTATGGGCTTGGTTGTGCCATATTTCTAAATGTGCCACTGCTCTTCCCTGTCTGTGGGTATTAAGAGGGCCTTTGTAACAGACTCACCTATGATTCAGCTGGACCACAATGGAGCAATGTGATAGGGATGGAACCTCGTATATCAAAACTGGACTATTTAAAAATTCTGTGGTCCTGACAGGTACAAATTCGGGTTACTCAGAGCAGAATACTGACAATTGCTTTGGCTATCTGGTTGATTGAAAAAAAAGATTATGCATTATAGTAGTATCAAGTTAATAATAATCTATGCAAATTTCATTATTATTATTATTATACATTTTAAATAAATGATTCTTGGTTTTGTGTCTAAAGTGCATTTGATCAGTTTGTAGTAACATTATAATCTTAATCAGTTGAAATTACAGATATATAAAGAAATTATAATTTATTATTATAATTCAAGTATTTATTACAAGATCATATTTATTTTTCTCTGAGTAAAGATTTATTTTAATTACATGTATCTTAATCTTACATTCTTTTAGCATCTATCTTTTGATGATTTAAGCCAAGTTTCCAATCAGTTTTGCTTGTTAATCCCTTTCCAGTTACATTTACTTCACTTAATTTCTATTCTATTAGATAATAACAAACTATAAATGGGGAATAGTTTTTAGATAGCATTCAAAATTAATTTAGTTTGTCAGAAAATATGTTAACTTTTTAAAGATTAAAAGTTCAGTTTGCAGATTTTATTTTGAAGAGAACTTAATGTTTAAATTAGTAATGTTTTAGCATACTTACATGTAATAAAGTAAAAAATACTATTACCAAAGTAATTCATGAAATAATTTTCTATTATTAGCAACTAATTCGTGTCAGATTATTTTGACAGTTGTCATTTTTTTCGTACAGAATGCACTGCAAAATGTATTTATTTTTAAAAATATGCTTAATATCAAGTGGTTCAATTTAATGTCAATATACAGGGTATTTATAAAGTTTTGAAGTTGATAATTGCAAAGAAAAGAGTTCAAACACAATATGACAAATGTAAAGTAATGCAAAGGTGAAATCGTTACTGATTAAAGTATTGTTTATTAAATTTTTGTGATTTGCACCCTTGATGAGATACCATGTTGCTTGAAGAGCTGCATTAAATTTTTGAAGGATAAACTTATTTCTGTAATGCAAACCATAAAGTGATTTCCACATAATGATAAGTGAAATACTAAGTCCTCTACTGAGAAACCAAGTTGATGGGCAAGGTTTTCTGTCACTTTCCATTTTTCACATCATCTGTAGATAAGGATGTTTTTCTAGAAAATTCTTCATCCTTTATATTGTTTGCTAAATTTTATTCACAAGAATGTAAATACTCAGCCTTTTGTGGGACCAAGTTTCTGAAATTTGTGTAACTGACGATGGCAACCAGTGTGACAATTTCAAGATATCCACGACAAATGTTTAGAAAGTATTACGTTTTTACAAATTAACATTATTACTTTTGTCATATATTAATACATTAAAAAGTTAAAGTAAAATTTGTAAGCATTTTTTGTTATATTTAATCACTCAAATTAAATATGTAATAGTAGAAGTGCTCTTCAAAATCAATACTTGTTCAGATTATTCTTAATGTTATAAAAAGTATAAATTCCAGTGGGCTGAAGAAACATTGATATTTTCATCCAAGCAATATTTTTTAAATACTGATTTACTTTGATTTTAATTACCATCATTTTGTTTTCTTAAAAAAGTTAATAAATATTTGATTTGTGATATAGTTTTAAAAAAATTTTGAACAGATCAAACAACAGTAAACTTCAGTATTCAAACTATATTTATTTACATTCTATATACAAACAATGCAAATCAGATAAGTATATCAGGATCTACACAATTTATAAATTTTGAGTACTCTGTTTCACATAAAATATGTACAGCTTACTATTCCTTCAAAGTTTACACCAGAAATTAACAATTTGAATAACTCTTACTTAAGCATTTTTTTTCTAAATCCAAAGATGAGAATTAGAGTTGCAAAAAATATATTACTACACTGCTGTCTATTGTTTAATCATACCTATATATTAAAGGATAGTACAATCATACTCCAATAATCAAATTTAATGCATTCATAAAATGATTTGAATATCAGGAAATTATTTCAATTATTTCTGATGTAAAAATTTTAACTCATTCCAAGTCTACTCGAATAATTCAATTCAATTCAATTCCCCTAAATGGTATTAAAACACTGCGAAAACATAATTGTTAACAAAAATTTTACAATTTTTCTCTATAATACAATGATTATAGAGAAACTTATATGTTTTCTGAGTCAATTTCAAACTCAAAAACATGGTAATTAATATATAATAATATAAATTACATATTATATACAGCTGATATATTAATTTATATTAAGACCATTTTTAAGACCAACAAAATTCAAAATAATTTTTAATGAAAAAAATTACCATGTAAAATTTAAAATATTCCATCTGTATATTTAAAATATACAAAAATAAATTTTTTAAATAAACTTATTTAATGACTTAATTATTTCATAAAAATAAATATTTTAGTAAAATTATTAAAATTATTTTAATTTTATTAAATTATACAAAAAAAAAAAAAAAAAAANTATATCAAATCCTAATGAAATAAAATTGTCAAACAGAACACGAAATCTCGTGGGTAAGACATAAAAGTTTAACATCTGTGCTGGAGGCCATACGATCCATTCTGCTTTATATATGTCAGATCCTTTATGTAATAATTCTTCTTTAAAATTCTCAACTGTCAATCCTCTAAGTATTCCTAATGTTCCAAAATACACTGTTATACAAACTGGAGAAAATAAAATTTGATCAAATAACACCTTTTTCATTACAGTTTTAAAACATTTCGTGGGTAGCCATTTATCCAAAAATATATACCAATAATGTGAAGTGGCACCAGTCGTCGTTCCTGCCACACACATATGTAAAGTGCGTAAATAATTTATTTTATTTTTCTTTTCCATTAAAATCTCGTAATGTTGTTCGATTAAATCACCAGCACCACCCATAAGTGTAGAAATAACTGTATTGGTTATTAATAAATGTCTACGAAATAGAACATTTCCAAAAAATATTGTTTTTTTAATAAAAACTTTAACTATTGGAAGTGATATCCTTGTAGATGCCATGGTTTCTATACAATTATCTGAAATCAAAAAAATTTATGATTAACATTTATTTTAGGGTTTATATACATTTAACACGACACAAATACAGAAAATCTCATTCAATTTTAATTTTCAAAAATTCTTCCCAAGGGGAAAAATATATCATTTTGGAAATACAGTTTTAATAAGAAATGTACAGTAAATTTAATTAATATAAATGCAATCTTACTATAATGTTTAATAATACCATTTAATACAAGGTAAGCTAAAGTGAAATAAATAATTCATAGAAAAATTTAAACTAGTCTGTTTTATACTATCTAAGATGGGACATAATTTGAAACAAAATATTTTAATTCAAACTGATTGGGTAAGAATCAGCAACCATTTGTGAATTTTAAAATGATTAGAGAGGTTGCAACTGACGAAAATGTGAACATTGGATGTTCAGCACCGCCATCCTGTAAGCCTAGAAGTTTGACAATGGTGTCTAAAATGTCAAGCATGATTTCACTGACATTCCAAATGCCATTGTCAAACTTCTAGGCTTACAGGAGGGTGGCACTGAATGTCCGACGTTCATGTTTTCACGATGAAAACATCGGCCGCAACCTCTTTGTTGTTATATCAATTTTAATAGTTTCATAAATTATTCTATATTCTCAAACAATAATCAAAATTTATACACTTCACCACACAGAGACACAATTTTCTCTCTTAATAATCTATTATAATTTAAAAAGAAAGAAGAAATTATGCAAACAACACATTTTCAGTTTTAAATTCTAAATCATTTTCCAAATGTGTGAAATTTGTATCATTTTATATTTCTGTAATGTAATAATTTTGTATACTTTTAAAATTTCAGATTTGCAATGAAAAATAAATTTTACACGGCTAAATTATTTAATGAAATTCAAATAAAGACTATTAATAAACTTGGCCAGTATAATTGAACAAAGATTTAAAAAATAATCTTATGTGTTTAAGCTCATATCTATAAAAATATCTCAATCTTTCTTTCATATATATATTTACATGCAATAATTCTTTGGAATTCTTTGTGCATTAGCTTTACTATCAAAATAAATATGTAAAGAGCATGCTGCATGGTACTAATATATAAAGTTCATAGGTAAAAAACATGCTATTTTTCATCAACAAATTTTTAAATAAAAACCTGAATTATGTTGATAAAATAATTCAAGTTTATCACAAAAAAGTATCTTTTAATATATATTCGTGAATTGTTTACATGCACCATTATATGTTTACACTTACCTTTTAAAATACTTTATACATTAATTAAAAATATTTTTTATTCCTTACAAAAATATATCATACTTTTTACAAATTTCGAATCTACATTTTGATTTTGAAAGTGTAACAACTACACTTAGTTGCTATTTGGAGTTGTTGCTAACACTTGTGGATTGAAATAAAAATTACGTAAGAAAATGCACTCTACACATCCAAGCACGTGTACAAAACAAGACACGGCCTACTTCACGTTTTTCGTTAAAGCGCCCTCTTAAGGCTGATATTTAGTTTTAAAAGGGGGAAGAAAGAAAGAAAAAAACACATTAAATTTTTAATATTTTTTTATTTAAAAAATTATATAAACTAATTTATTTAAACATTTTGCATTCTCCTTATTTTTTTATTGCATTATTATTATTTTTAAACTTTCCGCCCTGCAGGCACTAACTTGTAAGATGATCATTTTTGCAAGCTCGTATGGGTTCGTCCAGGCAACGCCACCTAGAAAACAAGGCCGTACCAATGCAAGGTCCTAGAACCTTGAGGCCGTACAGCTAAAACATCACGTGTACAGTACACGATTCCTCTCTGTATATAAAAAAGATATCTAAAGATTAAATTAAAATAAGGTTTTACACCGAGAATCAATTTTGAATGCTGTGTCTTATCATATTTAAATAGCTTAATTTTTGTCCACAGATAATTAATACAGTAATACCCAGTGGAGTGCCGTGACATTTGATGATAGGGAAGCTGTGTTTCTATAAGAAGCCGACTTCCAGGGGCAATCAGTCAGCAATGGTCTAGGGTCCATTCGTATTCGTTTGTTCGATAAGCCAGTAAAAACCGTAGACTTCTCTAAATGTATTTTTAATTAATAGATTATCTAACGCACTTAATAAATAAGCAAGTTCAATATAATTAACTCTCTTATATTAGATTTAATAGATTCTATACGCCCTCTAAATGCCAATTCTCGCTTCGATAACATCTACTAATTAAAATATATCTATTAGCCGTAACTATCTTGTTATAATTTTCAATATATATTTTATATTGTGTACTAATGTTAAATTCTATTCTATTTTGATTTCCAAATTGCTTCAATTTTACGAAAGAATCGATGCGAGATTTAGGATTTTCGTGTCTTTTGCCAGCTTTACTCAAATTATTTAAATCGTCAAAGCCAATCTCATTCTACACACTAATTTTATTTGAAAATAGTAGGCAAGGCCAACAAAACAAATTTTGCATTTTTATGCATCCACAAAGCCATTTTATATCTTCATAAATTTTATCATGAAAATGTCGAACAAATTTTTTCTTTTTCATTATATGGTCTCGAGCCAAAACTTTTTGAAATAAATTTTCGATATCACAATTACATTCTAAATTGCTAGCTATAATATAAGGGCTAAAATTAAAAATAAAATTATAAAAACTTACTTGTTAAAATAAAATGTGTGATGATATACAATTATACATACCTGGTACAAAATATTCAATTGTATGAATATACTTTTAAAGAAAATTATAAATATAGTTTTGTGAAGAAACGTACATAAAAATAACATAAAATAGTCTTTACTTTTTAAATATTAAAACAATCCACCTAGTTAAAATTGCTCCCTACCAGTGGCTCGTGGATGGAATCAGAGACGGTCTTGGTAGGTGTGCGGTGCGGTGCATGCTTGCCAAATCCCGAGGGTGCCGATACCGGTTAATGTCTCTTTTGTCTCATCACTAGTATATCTCAAAGGACGCGACAGGGTTGTTGTAAATTTTAAACGTTTCTCATCATAGCTGTAAAAATCTAAATTTGTTAAACTTAAAAGTCATTTGTTTTCTAACTACTGTAATTCGTTTTAAGACCAGGTGTCCACGGAAATTTCCAAAATTTACAACTTTTACTCACTTTCATTGAACTGGAAAAATTTCTGTCTTTATTACATCTAATATTACGAAGAAATCAGTCCCACTGTACTCGGCTAGATATTGGTCCGGTTAGGCTTTTGTTTAAGTAAAATTCCGGCTCTTTCATCAGGGTTTTGTTTACGTCCCCAATTCCCTAATCGCTTAATTATTTAACTACTTCTTAAGTAGAAATAAGTCGAAACCAGTTACTTTGTACTCGAATATTTGTAGTCTCGGGAAAAAAGTGGAAAGACAAATTTTTACGACAACGGATACATAAATCGTAAATTTAAGGAAAATAAATTCTAGAGCCTTTTCTGTACCTCGTGCATCTCTCTCATTCATTAAATTTAGTTGTAAATGATGCTGTCGAAGTAACGGTTAATTTTTTAACATTATACAAGAATTGTACACGTTTTTTTCTACATCCCCTTAAAGATGGGATGTACGAAATCGTAATATCACTGGTTTAACATCGAAATCCGTGAGTAATATAAAATCGGAGAGCGGAATAAATATATCAAATATTTTAATGGATTTTTTAAACTCCTGTCAACTATACAGAACTATCGTAAAAACATACCAGTAAATTCTTATCGGTTGGGTTAAGTTATAAATCTACTCGTTATTCACGTAATCGAAATATCTAGTGGGCAGGCGGCTAACAGCCCAGAACCGGTCCTTGATAGAATTGGAATCTTTATATGTGTGCAGCTTTCACCCAAGGTCGTAGGCTTCCACCGGCTAAACCGGGTGAGGTTGGTGCTCTGTAAAGCGCATGCGCAAATCTGGCTTTTCGTAATCTGAAAATACAGGAGATTCCACTCCGCCACTAATATTCTAATATACAATAGCAATTTTTTTTTCCCCGTGTAGTATAGAAATTTGTAATAAGATACATAATGCGGTTATAATAAAATATTGTGCGATTATTTTCATATAATTAAAATTAATATTTATTTATTTTTTAGAGAATACGAGGGAAGCGGCGCTTCCAACACTTCTAATGACGGCACGCTACTGGTAATACCCCGTACTTACGCGATAGGTGGGACTGAGCGATAACCGCGTAAGTCGAATTCGCGTAAGTCAAGGTATAATTTCATAATTTGTGTAAAATCCAAGTCGGATGTATGTAAGCTAATAAATGTTCTCGTTAATCTTATCTCGTCTTTTGATTCGTTCACGGTTACAAGAAATCATCACATAGAGTCTCTCAAGTCTCCGTAGATATAACAAATACAGAAATAAATAACACAAAATAAACTGTATCTATGTGTCGATTCTGCGCGACACGTCCGAAAATGTAAGCTGAACAATAGTGTGGGGGGAGTGAGTAATCAAGAGTTGCGTGGCACTCAACCAAAAGAAGAATCGACGAGATTTGAAAATCGCGTAACTCCGGGTTCGCGTAAGTCGGGATAGCGTAAGTCGAGGTATTACTGTACTAAACACGGCCGAATCTAAAAAGAAATGTAGACAGTACAGTGTTGATTATTTGAAATTTGGCTTCATTCCATTATTGTCGGACAAACGATTTCATATGTGTCTTTTATGCAACAAAGTTTTGAGCAATGACGCTATGAAACCATCCAAGCTAGAAAATCATCTGAGAAAATGTCACCCTGATAAAACAGTCAAAGATTTGAAATACTTTCAAATACTTAATGTAAGACGACTACAAGCTGAAACTTGCCAGCATAGGGCGCCGTCTATTACATAATGTCTTTATGACAGCACACAGGGATTGCATTTTTTTTTCACACTCCCTCTATCACTGTGTGCTACATACATAACAAAGATAAACTACTTTAATTTAATCTTAACATTTTTACGAATTTATCAAATTTAGTTCCTGTTAGCGGTTTCGTTAGGACATCTGCGATCATTAGGTCCGTCCTCAAGTAGAAAATTACAATTTCCCCTTTTTAGACTAATTCTCGAGAGACGTGTAGCTTACGTCGATATGTTTACTACGCTTGTGAAAAACCGCGTTCTTCCATAACTGTATCGCGCTTTGGTTATCGCAGTAAACACAAGTAGGGTTTTTTACACATCTTTTAAAACCCATATGTACTAACAGTCTTTTTATGTGAGTTATTTCTCGCGAAGCTTCAGCAAGAGCTGAATACTCTGCTTCCATGGTCGACATTGCAACAGTTGTCTGTTTCTTTGACCTCCAACTAATTGGACCGCCTGCTAACATCAGAATGTTACCTGTACACAACTTTCTGTCGTCTACGTCTCCAGCCCAATCCGAATCCGTGTAGGCTTTAAGTTCTTCGTTGTTCTTGACGTATGTTATTCCATACATAGAAGTACCTTTGATATATCTCAAAACACGCTTCGCAATCATCCAATGTGTTTTGCCGGGATCAGCACAAAAACGACTTAATGTGCTCGCAGCAAAAGCGATGTCTGGACGTGTCGCGTTTGCCAGGTAGATAAGACTTCCGACGAGCCCTCTATAAGGCCGATTTTTCATGTCTTGTCTCTCGTTTTCTGAGATTGGACCCATTTCCTTCGAAAGTTTCATATTTGACTCTATCGGTGTAGCGACAGTTTTCGCATCCACTAAGTTGAATCTCTTTATCAGTTCATTAATATATTTTGTTTGCGTCATACAGATGCTACCTGTTGGTCCTTCTCTCTTTATTTCAACGCCTAATATGTTACTTATAAGGCCTAGGTCTACTATTTTGAATGCTGACTTTAGTTTCGATTTAATGGTCTCAAGGTTTTCAATTTTCTTTGCTGCCAATATTAAATCGTCTACATAAACGATGAGTATCACTCGATCTTCTTCCTTCCCAAATACATAAACGCAAGGATCAGTTGCTGTGCGCCCGCCTCCAATACTTGTGATAAAGCCATCTAACTTCTTGTACCACTGTCTTCCAGACTGTTTTAGTCCATATAATGGTTTCAATAGTTTGCAAACTTTATCTTCTTGTTCGCTCAGGACGAACATCTCGGGTTGCTCCAAGTATATTTCATCGGATAAATGACCTTGAACGTAAGCGGAAGTTACGTCCATTTGATGTACGTGCATTTCTTCATTTACGGAGGCAGCTAATAATGTTCTTATTATTTCGTATCTAGCGACTGGAGCAAAAATTTCATCATATGACCTCGAGCTACAAGTCGTGCCTTATACTTTTCTATGTCACCTTGTTGGTTGGTTTTTGTTTTAAACATCCAGCGATTTGTTAACACTTTCTTGTTGTTTGGCCTTGGTACTAAGATCCATGTGTTGTTCTCACCTAGGCTCTCATATTCCTTTTTCATGGCGGTTAGTCATGCCTCTCTATCGTCTCGATTTAACGCTTCAGATACATGTTCGGGGTCTGCAATTTTGTCTTTAACAACTTGATAAACTTTTCTCGGTCTTCCACGTTCTCCCGTTCTTTGAATTTTTGGACGACCTCGTTTTCGTTGGCCCATGCGACTCTCCTCTTGAATTTCTCGACGTTCTTCTTCTAGATATTCGTCCGGATTAGATTCATTATCGGACTCTTTATCTAGTTTTGTATCGTCCTCACTATTCATCTCTGTCGTCTGATTTAGCGACATTATACACATGTCGTTTGGTGTTTCATCAGCAAAATCTGGCTCAGTGGAGATACTCTTCAGAAAAGTGTTACTTGTGTGGATTGTTTCAACAAATCTCACGTCACGTGCTATGATGACAGTCTTAGTGCCTGGTTTCCAAAGTCGATACGCTTTTGCCTCATTCGAGTATCTCACCAACACGTACTCATCATCTTTCGGATAAAATTGTCCTCGTTTTCGAGTCTTGTCCAGCACTATAGTTTTACTTCCGATAATTTTAAAGAAACCAACATAAGGTTTACGCTTAAACCATACCTCATTCGGTGTTTTTCCATCGAGGGCTTTTGTCGCACTTCTATTTCGTAGAAATGTGGCCGTATTAATTGCTTCTGCCCATAGTGACTGAGGTAGACAACATTATGCACCTTGCCATTTTGACAAGTGTTCGATTTGCACGTTCTGCTACGCCATTTTGTTGTGGGGTGTATTCGACACTTAGTTAGTTGTCGTACGATTCCTTCTTCTTCGAGAAAGTTGTTAAATTCGTTTGATAAATATTCTCTACCGTTATCCGTACGTAGCTTTTTGATTCGATGACTTGTATGTTCTTCGTTTATAAGATTTAAACGCTTGGAAAATATCCGAGCGACTTTTTAGCATTATAGTTTCCATGTAGCGTGTACAGTCATCAATAAACATTGCAAAGTATTTTACACCTCCTAGTGAGACGGTTTTCATCGGGCCACATATATCTGAATGCACTAAACCCAAAATTTCTTTCTCTCGATGATGCGACTTCTTAAATGGTTGAACATGTATTTTCACAGTTTAATTCTCTTGCTTTTGTTGAAAGTTCCATACCTTCGACTAGTTGTTCCATTTTCATTTTTTTTTAGATCATTAATATTTATGTGCCAATATCTTTGGTGCCACTTTAATAGGTTTTCTTCAGTAGTTTCTGACAAAAACATCGTTTGGTCTTCCAATTCATTGACAACATATAGGTTATCATGTTTCATAGCTGTTGGCATCGTAGTACCATCTTTACGTTTGTTGATTGCATAATTCTCCTTAAATACAACAATGTATCCTTTGTCGTTGACACTTGCTATCGATAAAAGGTTGTGGCGCAATTCCGGTACATATAATACGTTTTGTAGTTTCACGGAACGTATTGTTCCTTGATTTACTTTCAAGCTGAGATTCACATCACCTATACCAACTGCTTGCACATAATTCTCTGTGTCAGTCTATACTTTAGATTGTTCAATTTGATCTAGAATTAAGAATTTCCATTGGTCGTTACACATATGTCTTGTCGCACCACTATCTAAATGTATTTATATGCGAAATTATACCCCGACTTACGCTAATTCGACTTACGCGGTTACCGCTCGGTCCCACCTATCGCGTAAGTTCGGAATATTATTGTAGGGGAGACCGGGGCAACTTCGGCATGCGGGGCAAGTTTGTCAAGCGCTTTTTTAAAAAAAACAAATTAAAAGGAGACTTTGGTTATAGGTTAGGCAGTTGAGTTTTATTGGTGGCTTGTTGAGTGTAGTGTTTTTATTGTTCTCCAACAAGCGTAGTTGAATTATCAAGCAAATTTTCATTTTCGTTCAATTCCATATAATATTTTTTTTCCATTTATATTGAATTGGCAGGTTTTGTTATAATTCCATGATAACGAAAGTTACTTTTCCTGTTAGAAGGATGTAACTTCAACTTATTCACGTGGCCAGATCGTGGCTTGGCATTCTGTTCTCAGGGTTGTACTTAATGTTTCGAAATCATGACTAGCGGGGTAAGATCGGCAACATAAAGCCACATTAGAAGCAAAGGATAAAAATCAAACAGATGATAAATGAAAACATGTTTGCATTTGTTATTCATGTATATATGTCTTTGAACTTGCATTTCGTTGTAATAATATTAAATGGGTGTTGGATTTGTATTTCTTTGTTTTAATAGTGAATTCCAACTTATACATTGTTAATAACATAATTTTATATACGTGCCTATCTTGCCCCATTACTGTTGCCCCTATACCAGGGGCAACTTTAATAAAAATAATTAAAATAATTACAACTTTACAAAAAGAGAGAAGTTGCCGATCTTGCCCCTATACCCGGGGCAACTTCGTCAATTTCTCTCTTCTTGTAAAGTTGTAATTATTTTAATTATTTTTATTTCCAAACTGATTTTAACCAGTTCTATAGTAAGGTAACATTCCAATAGACAATATGCAAAGCTTTTTTTTCAGTTTACAGCAGTATTTATTACACAAAATTTAAGTAAAGCTTAACATGCCGATCTTGCCCCGATCTCCCCTATATAAAAACAGCATTCACATTTATCCACAAGTTTACCTGTATTTTGAAAATTATAAAATTTACATATTGAACACAGTAATATTTAAATTGCGAAATTGAGATTAAATATGTGATTAAGTATAATTATTGATTTAGACGTGTAATTGCAATGTATTTCATTTGAGAAACACATGCAATTACAATTAATACAAACTGAATACCGTGTACCGTACTGCATGTAAAAAGCATTTTACTGTAATAAATTAACCCCTAGTTAATTTTCATTATAGACAACTTTATGTTTCATAAAGTATTTTTTGAGGTCTGTCTTATCAGGTAAATTACTGTACACAGTGTATTCATTAATTTTCATTTTCATGTAGTAAAGGCTCTATGCCTTCATAAAAGACGTACTTTTTCTTTGTTTAAGGGTATTTGGGCAGTTTATTCTCTGTTGTATTCTCAAGCAAACAATACATACAAGTACAGTATAGTATTTTCTGAGGACGCCACACTCATACTTTTTTTTTTAACCCCATTTCCGATAACCCGGCATTTTCACAAACTCGGCCACCCTTCGGTCCACATTAGGCCGAGTTTTCAAGATTCTAATGTATAAAAATTTACTAAAATGTATTAAATTATATTTATAAACTGTAGATATAAGTAATTTTTTACCAAAAATGAAAAATAACAGGTGTGTTTATACATTTATTACAGACTAGAATTCGGTGTATATTTATAGTAACTATAGAAACTTCCTTTAAACTCCACATTTTAAATGTTACCAGCCACGTGAATTTTTTTGATAAGGCGTACTCAAAGATAAGGCAGAAAGCTATCTCTGCACCATGCCTTACTGCTCGGAATTGGCGTGTGTCTCTCTTAGTTAGATCCGGCCGCAGCACTCTGACGAGAAATCCCATCGGGACACTGCAGCGCAGATCACCAAGCCTCCCCACCACGACAAGGTGGAGACACGACGGGGAGGAAAAAACTACCCCCTGCCTTGTTTGCGTATTCCTATCCGGCTTCTCATCACCGATCACAAGAAAAAACGAAAAACAAAATGTTAAAAATATAAAAAATTTTTTAACATTTTTCTTAGAAATTTCGAAAAATGTCTAAAAATTTAGAGAAATTTAGAAAAGGGTACTTATCGGTTGAGGACGCCTGTCGGAAATTGAAATTTTTCCGAAAGATTTTTCAGAAACGCAAGTTTTTATTTTTCAATTTTACTAGCCTATTGTTAATTAGATAATTTCATTCAAAAAGGCAATTTTGATCGCAATTTTCGACTGGTGTTTTCTTAACTCATAAGTCTTGGTTAGATCACACGAGAAGCAGATAGGAAGTACCCCAGTGGCACCACGAGGAGGTAAGGCTCGGAGGATTTGGGTTTCCGCCCCCATTTAGTCCGGAGAGACGCGTATTTCGTCTCTCCGCATTAAATGAAGTCAAACAATTAAATAAGACGCCCGATTGTTATATTACATTCTTATTATTTGTATTGTCGATTGTTTATTGTTTCGTCAATCGGTATATTGATATTTTCACAGAAATTTTTTGCAATTTATAAATCAAATTCTTCACAATTATATTAATGTATAATTAATGAATTAAATTATTGCAGACAATTTGTAAATTCGAACTAGCAACAACATTCTCCATTGCAACTTTTTACTTATCCTGTTTTAAATTTACATAAATTCATAAATATTCACTTTTTATAAACATATTTCTTGTCATTGTCTTAAAGGTATCAACAGTTATTTAGCTTAAATAAATCTAATTTACCCCCGATTCTGCCACTACCGATGGCTTCTTTTGTTGTTAATCCAACTTTAGATCATCCTATCTGTGATTCAGAGGTGAATACAGAACTTCAAAAGATGCGAATTCGTTCTGCTCCCGGGGTGGATAATGTTTCACCGTCTTTAATTGTTTACTCTAGGGATAATTTGGTTCGTTACTTGGCCAAGTTATTTAATCGGGTTTATGACTGCTAGAATTCCGAAATCGTGGTTAGAGGTAAAGATAAAAGTTATCCATAAAAAAGGTCCACTAGACGAGCCCATTAACTTTCGACCAATATTGCTGTTGCCTGTAGTTCGAAAGATATTTGTCTCTATTTTGGCAAATAGATTGCGTATTTGGCTAAGAGAGAGGGATTTGATTCAACCGGTGCAATTTGCTTTCCAACCTCGGGCGAGCACTTTGAGTAATATTCTGATTCTCCACTCCATTATTTGTAGACAACTTTCAAAGAAAAGACAACGTTTACTTGCAGCGTTTATTGACTATGTGAAAGCCTTTGATAGCGTTGTTTTGAAGATTTTGTTATCCAAATTAAAAATGCTTTGAATCTCCGACAAGTTTATTGACATTATTCAATGTTTATTTTCAGGACTGTATGCAAGGATTTCCATTAGTGCCGGATGTACTGATGCCTTTTTATTAGAAAAGGGTTTACCACAGGGTGATACCTTAAGTCCGATATTGTTTATTTGTTATGTTAATGACATGGTACAAGCTGTCAGAAAATGAAGCAAATCTAACGACGCACATAATACACAGTTAAAGAAAAACTTCACAAGAGACCCACAATGAATAGTATGTACGCTTCGACGTCAGAAACAAACGCTGATGGTTTGCAGACGTCTTACAATATCTCGCTACTTATAGCAAAATCTATAAGTAGCGAGATATTGTAAGACGGAATCTGGAAAACCGCATACTATCAGAGAACAATTAATTTTGCCAGCCATTGAAGAGGTTTTAAGAACTGTTCTATACAAACCTGCATATGATATAATTTAAAAATTCCTTTCAGCAACAATACAGTTGAAAGACGCGTTGATGAAATGAGTTATGCTATTGAAAGCTCCTTGTGTAATTATCTGCAAACGACCCATTTCGCTATACAACTGGACTAGTCAACTTTACCTGGTAATGAAGCATTATTATTGGCATATGTTCGTTTTGTTATGGACCAAGAAATCCATGAAGAACTGCTCTTTGCAAGAACTCAGAACTTCGACAACAGACACTAAAAGCGAATCAATATGTAATGTTTTGAGAGATTATTTGATGGAAAAAGCGATTCCTTTATCAAATAATATCAGCGGCAGCAGATAGAGCACCGGCCATGTTTGGGCGCTATCGTGGATTTATAATCCATTTTAAAAAAATGTACCCGGGGTGTTTGCAATATTCTGTGTCATCTATGTTCTCGCAGATATACCAGGTTTCTTCTAGTCACACCCACATAATCTTTTCGATTCCTGTTGACTTTCAAATGGAATTTTATTATTCCAGCTTTCTCTTTCTTTGTATATAGGGTTTCAAACTAAACACGATAAAAACAGCGTAAAGCTGTTTTTATCGTTCCATAGCACGTTGACAAACAACACAACACAATATTAGCGATTATGGCGCAGACTGAAGGAGCGATTGTAAAATGGGAAGAGGATAAAGTCATTAAAACGATGCACTCTCCATCCATTGCGTAGGAGATGGAAAAGGTGGAAATTTATAAAAGTAAAATGAAAAACCGTTACTTAAATGCTAGGAATGCTAATCCAACAGCGTGGAAATATATAATAGAAAAAAGAATGGGACTTAAAAACCCTTAAACCATGTTTCTTTACAGTTAGCTTTGTTTTTTATGTTTTATTTATTTATTTATTTAATATACACACTTCTTTCAATTTATTTTAAAGTTAAATTATTTTTTTGAATTTTAAATATGTGAAACTAGTAGCCCGGGCCGCCCCCTAGTGGGCGTTTTTACAGCAGCGGTGTCATTCCGTGGTATAAATAATAAATTCATATCAATGGGAAATTTTTTCCCTATCCCGTGGGGGAATTCCCCTCCCCTCGGAGAATTTATTTCCCTCCCAGTGGGGGAGGAGTTAGGAAAAAGCGTTAGGTACCTCTCTCCCCACGAGAAGGACGATCTAGCAGCAGCGATGTCATTCCGTGATATAAATAATAAATTCATATTACAAATAAAAATAATAATATACTGAATTTCTCATGGCTTACCCTATGAAAAAGCAGTCAAAAACGCATCTAAAATAGTACAGTAGAATCCGAGTTCTTCAGGGTAATACTTGACCCTCTCACCAGTGGGAGGGGAGAATTTTAAAAAATTCTTAATATGCATTCTCATGGCATATCCTACTAAACCGCAGTCAAAACAGCATTTTTTTGTTATTTTAATATTACGCAAAAAGCTGAATTTTTTGTTAACTAGCAGACCCCGCCACGCGTTGTTGTGGCTCAAAATGTATCTATTGTAAATGTATAACACTTCCCCCGTGGGGGGAGGGAATTTTTCGAAAAATTTCTTCTTAGTGTACATTCTGTTGACGTATCCTATTAAAACGCAATCAAAAACGCAAAAAAACCGCATCTAAAATAGTATAAATAGAAGCAGAGTTCTTTACGGTAAGCCTTAATCTTAACCTTCTCCCTTCAGTGGGGGGAATTTCGACACGTATATTCAGGGCCGGATCATCGCATAGACAAATGAGACAAATGTCTAGGGCCCGGTTTTCAGAAGGGCCCGGTCAAACTGTCTATTTTGAAAAGATTTGTAAATAAGATAGATTACTCTTCTGTTGGACAACTGTATAATACTGGTAAAATATTATATTATTTAAATATTAACCAAAAAGGCTAAATTAAACAAGTAAAACGGCAAAACCGTATTTGGGTCACGACTATGTCTCGGAGACACTACTAAGCGGAATCACTTTGACACTCAAAGCGGATCTCTTTCTCATTCTCCAATCTTCTTTGGTATCGCTGCTTTTGGGCGCGATCGTTCAAACTTCGCCAGCCACGACCACGAGGTCGTCCACGATGCATTTTCGATGAAATTAACCTATCCAATTTCGAAATTTCTCTCCGTTGCGTGTCGGCCCGGGTTGAATTT
>NW_019384515.1:445786-452454 GCF_000671375.1 Centruroides sculpturatus
CTGAAATAATTTTTTTTATTGTTTTTATATTTTTCAATATATTTATTTTGTTTGTACAAAATAAAAAAATAATTTTTAACGATACAATAGTCTTCGTTAGGCTTAACATCGACGAAAATTCAACGCGAAACGACACGCAACGGAGAAAAATTTCAACATGGGATAAATTAATATATTTTTTCGTACATAATTGGTTATTGGAAAAATAAGTTATCTGAACAAACCCAATCCCCAATTGATACGGATAAACGACGCTCTACTGTATTTAGTTTTGTTTTATTTATTGTTTTATATTTTTTGTATGCTCTATTTCTAGTGTGATAAAGGGGGGACCCGTAAGAAGAAAATGTCTAGGGCCCCAAAGTGGGTTAATCCGGCCCTGCGTATATTATATAAAAACACGTGCGTATTCGAATGCAGCGTTGTGTCAAAATTTCAAAGGAATCGGTAGGAACAAAATAATGAACATTACATTTTTATTTATATAAATAGATAGAAGATGATCTGCTTTAGTTCATTTTCACAGAAAAGCATAATGCCTCACAGAAAAGCAAACTTAGGGCGTCGTACGCGTAGCGCCATCTGTTGGACATAAAAATCTTAACCTAGATTATATATTTTAATTTATATGAATGTTTAACGGAATAATATATAGCCTATGTCCACCCATTCTAAATATTGGTGAAAGAATTTTTGAAATCGGATGAGTAGTTTTGGAGATTACCTGCTACATCCAAACTTACTTACATACTTACTTACAAACATTACTTCTTTATAATATTAGTATAGATTTAAATAATAGCTAGGGGCGCTCTTAGTGGTCATTATAGGAATACCGTTACAGATATAATGACACATGATCAATGGCTTATATTATTATTATATTAGATATTCGAATGGCTTATATTATTATTATATTAGATATTCGAAAACGGTACGTTCCATTTTGGAACATTTATAATATTAAACTTAACAATGGCCCACATTACATAGGGGGAACACTTTCTAATAGACCACAGATTTTATACCCATAGCAGCCACCATTATGTAGTTTACGCTAATACCGCTAGGTGTCAGATCTATCGTTTGCACGAGCGAATTTGAAAAGTGGTGGCCATCTTTGAATTCCGAAGTTTATATTTGAAATACAGTAGATCCCCCTATAAGACGGGTTCCTATAATTACGATTCCTATAAGACGGCGAAAAAATTGTGGCGGTATCCGTAAACAACGGTAAAAACTCCTATAATTACGTAAAACGTCATCGGGCAGCCGAACTACTTTCCGCCGTCCAGCGCCACGCTACGGACAGTTTAGGCGGGAAATTGAGTTTAGTATCGTCTGTACATATAATTATATANTTATTTAAAAGATTCTTTCATATGTCTTCATTTAAAAATTTTAATTAAACATTTTTAAGGAGGGGGAAAAAATGTAAAACATACAAAAATAGATTTTAAAGAAAAATGAAAAAAATACAGTTTACAAGGTCCCCTCAACATCAGTAGGAAAGATTAAAAAAAATGCCATTTGAGAAATACAGATTATAGTTTGTACCAGGCTCTCCATGTTGTAGATGTAGGGCGTTGAGATCCTTTTAGTTCATAGAGTGCCTCTGTTGTACAGATTTATACATAAATTGCTTGGAAAGTTTTGTCCTTTAGGTTTAGTTTTTAGTCTTTCAAAATACTCTCCACCATACTCAATGCATCTTGCCATATGCTGAAACCAGTCATCAAACCAGGCCTCCTGCTTTTCTTCCAGATCAGCACACTCTTGATCCCTCACTGCCAGAAGCTCATAGTCACTGGAAAATTGCCTTTCTTTGAGACATTTTTTAACTTCTGGAAATAAGCCGAAGTCGCAGGAGGAGCAAGATCTGGATGTATGGAGTATGATCCAAAACAGTTAGTCCAGACTTGACCAAATAGACAACTGTATCCTTTGAGCTGTGTTGGAGTTTTATCATGTTGTGGGAGCTATGTTTTGAGCCGGGATCTTGGTCAGATGTTCCTCAGTGATTGACTGACTTTTGGCAAACATGTTTGGGTGTATCAGGAACTAGTGATTGTATGCTGTTTTTCTAGTACGATCCTCTCCACAAAACTGTGTTTTCCAAAGAATGCAGCAATTATTCATTTCTTTGTCAAACGTGATTTTCAGACCTCTACTGGAGTTGTTTCATCTTCAAAGAGCCAGACATGTTCTGAGATTTTGTTTAGAGATTTTTGTGATTCATGACAGCAATTCTATGTACGGATTTATCATTACTATCTTTTTCTTCAGCAATATACGTGATTTTTGTGTTGAAGTACCAAATCATTTAATAATTTTTCACATCATTTTACTCTGTTGCTCCTTTGTCAGTGAATGGGGTACCATTTACTGACAAAGCAAACAAATCTTTCTTAATCCAAAGTGCTTGTGCAGAACGTCATGAACAGTTGATGCACTAATATTCAATAGTTCTTGAATCTGACAATATATGATTTACCTGTCTTTGCTGAGAAGTTTCTTTACAGCAGCTAATTTTCTGACATTGCTTCTGCTGGCCTACCTGAGCATGGGTCATCCTCCACACTAAAATTACTGCTTTTAAACTGTTGCACCATTTTTTTTATGTTCTTCAAAGAAGGGCAATGTTTCCCCAATACAAAAGACATTTCTGAAAAGCACTCATCTTTACTGAGATTATGTAAAAAGTTATAATGGATAATTGTCTGATGTTCAGTTTTTGTCCACACTGCCATTTTCTTCAATTTTTATACTGCTTGTTGGGAAAGTACTGGAAACAGGAACTTGAATTGGACTTTACTCCATTTTTCATGCTCTTTTCATTGATAAAAGATTCATTTTGGTATGACCAATAGAAGACATGTAAGACAAAACTTTCCGAGTAACCTATGTAGAGTTGTAAAGCTTCCACATGACAAATATGATGATTACTAGTGACTTTTTTAATGATTTTGGCTTGCTCCCATTGTACTTGGACAGAATCCAATAGAGCATATGCTGCCAGGGCTGTATAAAAGGTTGTGACCTCTGTATATAATATTAGCATTCCTTTGATCTCACCTGAAGAAATCTTAAGATAGCACCATTGTAGAATAAGTTGTGAGCAACTCTATTGTCTTGAATAGATATCATATATATCCATGGAATGCTCATAGGACCAGTAGGTCTTTATTGTTCTGGAGGATCCTGTAGATGATGGGGTTTCTCTTTTAAACAATTCTTCTACCTGTAGCTTTACAAATTTCCTTATAGATGTTGTGCAGTTGTTTTAAGAATTCCACTACTGTGTAGACTTCTCTAGATGTATCACATATCCATATTCTGTGCAGATTAGTACTTATTATTCAAGACCCGTATAGTCTTAGGTTTGAAACATACTATAATCTATATTTCTCGGATGGTATTTCTTATCTTTGCTCATTGACATTGGGGTCCTTACCTGTGTTTTTGTTACTTTTTCTTATATAATAAGAATACATAATAAAAACAGGAAAATATATACATCTATTTTTGTATATTTTAACTATTTTTTCTGTTTGTTTTTTATCTTTATTTATGTATTATTCCTGTATTTATTTTTTATTTATAATTTGTTTGGCATTTCATTGCTCTGTAATTTATGTTATGTTTTATCATTTGATTTAGTCTGTTACCCAAAAGAGATCATTAAAAATGACTGAAAGTTATTTTGTGAGTTTATTATATAATAAACTCACAAAATTCAATTCAATAATTACAACAAAATTGACTATTAGTAAAATTTACAAAATTACATTATTCAAAATCCCAAACATTTAACCTGATTAGGGAAAAGAACCTAGCAGAAGAAAAATCTTCAATCAGCACCAATAACCTATAATTCATCAGCTATGTACTGACCATGAGAAGTGAAGGCTGGTTTGTTGTGGCAGTTTGATAATATTCTTTTATATAGTGCTGATTTGCATACTGCACATACTTAAAAGAAATAAGATTTTGCTTAATTTGTGTTTTTAACATTTATTTACAAAAATTTAAGTAGAATATTAATTTTTTAGCCATGTTTAAACCCTAAATTAATGTAATGCAATTTTATTTATTATTTAAATGTTACTATGAAATTATGCAAATTAAATTCTTGTTGGGAAGTGTTGAGAGAGCAGTCAAGATTTAATATAACTCAATTACTAAAGTTCAGAATAACAAAATGGAAAATAAATAATGTAACTAACTAAATATTTCTTTAAATTTAAAATTTCCTCTTGCCACAACATTAACTGGAGAGTAATTCTAAAAGTTGCCCATTAATGTAAAAAATATCAATAATATATACTGTAGATGTCATCAGAATCTTTTATGTGAACTGATAATATATATGTAATTGTCCATTAGCTTGAGAATTTATTTAATTGACACTTTTTTTTTTTTTGGTTAATGAAAACTTTAATTAAAACAATTCTTATATATTATATAACATTTTTTTGACTATTAGTAAAATTTTCTATTATTCAGGTTGCTGCCACTTTAAATAATCTAGCTGTACTCTATGGAAAGAGGGGAAAATATAAAGAAGCTGAACCCCTTTGTAAACGTGCATTAGAAATTCGTGAAAAGGTTTGGACTATTTAAATAATTTTTAAAATAAAATTTCAAATTTAATCATTTTAAATATATTTGAAAGATAATTATTTGTTAATTTTCCATTTTGAGTCTAAGATAAATATTTTTTAAAATTTTAAATAATTACTATCTATTTTTATATTTACTTATTAAATTTATTGATGATTTTTAATTTTGCCTTGGTATACATTTATATTAAAATGTAGTTTAATTTTTTAGCTTCAGTATGCTCTAATGATACTTTGATTTATGCCTTTATAATAAGCATTTGTATTGAATCTATAGAATTTCCAAAAATCATCTTATTATGGACTATTTACCTTTAACAAATTTTTATTTTGTGAAATATTTTTTGAAAAAACAATTATCTAGCCACATGAAATATTAACCAATTTAACTATTATTTACAATTGAATAATATAGTCAAATTTTAATATAAATAAAATATCATATTGTATTATATTGATGTAATAAAATCACTTGGTGATTGTTTTTATATTGAATTTGTAGCATTTTATTATTTTCTATGTATACTTACATTTATTTAAAACTAATTAATATAAATTTTATTCAGTTAATCAATTAAAATTTTTATGCATAGTGATGTTTCTTAAGTGACTGTATTTGTTAAAATAGCCTTAAAATTAATTTTTAGTAAGGATCAGTATGAAATAAAAGTTTGAATGGAAAAGAGAGACATTAAAAATTTTTACATGTGTTTGCATTGGCATATTTTGTTAATTTGTGTTTAACATGTATTGTACAGTACAAGGTATAGATAAAAACATTGCACCAGACTCTATTTTGCTTCTGCTATATTGGCTAAATACAAGTGCACAAGAGTAAAGGTAATTTGGTAGTAAACTGTTAGATGCATTGTTGCAATGCCTTCAACCCTTTTCATGAGGACAAATCCAATCTTAGCTTCTGTGAAACTAGTAGCCCGGGCCGCCCCCTAGTGGGCGTTTTTACAGCAGCGGTGTCATTCCGTGGTATAAATAATAAATTCATATCAATGGGAAATTTTTTCCCTATCCCGTGGGGGAATTCCCCTCCCCTCGGAGAATTTATTTCCCTCCCAGTGGGGGAGGAGTTAGGAAAAAGCGTTAGGTACCTCTCTCCCCACGAGAAGGACGATCTAGCAGCAGCGATGTCATTCCGTGATATAAATAATAAATTCATATTACAAATAAAAATAATAATATACTGAATTTCTCATGGCTTACCCTATGAAAAAGCAGTCAAAAACGCATCTAAAATAGTACAGTAGAATCCGAGTTCTTCAGGGTAATACTTGACCCTCTCACCAGTGGGAGGGGAGAATTTTAAAAAATTCTTAATATGCATTCTCATGGCATATCCTACTAAACCGCAGTCAAAAACGCAAAAAAACCGCATTTTTTTGTTATTTTAATATTACGCAAAAAGCTGAATTTATTGTTAACTAGCAGACCCCGCCACGCGTTGTTGTGGCTCAAAATGTATCTATTGTAAATGTATAACACTTCCCCCGTGGGGGGAGGGAATTTTTCAAAAAATTTCTTCTTAGTGTACATTCTGTTGACGTATCCTATTAAAACGCAATCAAAAACGCAAAAAAACCGCATCTAAAATAGTATAAATAGAAGCAGAGTTCTTTACGGTAAGCCTTAATCTTAACCTTCTCCCTTCAGTGGGGGGAATTTCGACACGTATATTCAGGGCCGGATCATCGCATAGACAAATGAGACAAATGTCTAGGGCCCGGTTTTCAGAAGGGCCCGGTCAAACTGTCTATTTTGAAAAGATTTGTAAATAAGATAGATTACTCTTCTGTTGGACAACTGTATAATACTGGTAAAATATTATATTATTTAAATATTAACCAAAAAGGCTAAATTAAACAAGTAAAACGGCAAAACCGTATTTGGGTCACGACTATGTCTCGGAGACACTACTAAGCGGAATCACTTTGACGCTCAAAGCGGATCTCTTTCTCATTCTCCAATCTTCTTTGGTATCGCTGCTTTTGGGCGCTATCGTTTAAACTTCGCCAGCCACGACCATGTCATCCA
>NW_019384515.1:455611-491757 GCF_000671375.1 Centruroides sculpturatus
CGAAGTTTTCGCAGAAAAATAACATCAGAAATCGCGGCCGCGGTTTGCTGCGCTGTTCCGCGACGAAAACAAGCTTGAGCAACGGCGATGTCGAATGGTGCACACTAGGTAAGTAATCGTACAATTTTTTGTTTATAGTGTAGTTTATACGGATTATTCTAAAAAAAAATATATATATACGTATTTTGGAAATGTTGAGTCGGTTAGTCTAGAATCGATTAATTTTATGAAAGAAAACCTTTCAAACAGCCATAGTCCGTAAACTTCACACGTGTCAGGCTGTGATTGGCTGTGATTCCTACAAAATTGATTCATAAAGAACGGAACGTATCTACCGTCTTATAGGCGGATCGACTGTATTACATTAAGTAAGATAAGTCAAGGTAACTTATTGGTAAGGGACGTCGATACCATTACGTTTTGCCGGTCCAAGGTGGAGGGGAGGGGTGGATGCGGGTGGGCCGACTTTGGCATCCAGAAAACCCAGATTTTACCGGTTATTAGTACTTACAATTTTTTAATACAATTCGTCCCACCCTCAAAATTAAGTCTTTAATATTATTAATTAATACGAAACCAAGTTATTAATCGAAAATTTGTTGAGTGCCGCCATATTCGTAAATAAGTTATACGGTTAAAGTAAGCTTAATAACACATCTAAAAATATTTAAATAAACTTTAATAAATAAGAAGATTAATCTATAAAAGGAAAAGACAGCGATGGTGTCGAAGGATAAAGTCTAAAAGCCACAACGACCACAACATCGTCGATACACTCTTTTCCAGATCCCCTAGTACTTGTATGAACTGGTCACTCCGGGATTATAATAAACGAAGAGGCTGACAGGGCTGCAAGGAGGGAAAGTCTCATCGGGTCTTGGCGGGGGCCCCCTCATGCCCACGGACATCCACCGCCTTACGAGCGATAGGATACGGAAATCACTAACGGACGCATGGTCAGAGGTCCACCGGAACAAGGGGAGAGATCACCTCCGGCCTTTCGACCCCTGGCCGTACAATCTTGCCTCGAATCGGAGAGCGGAGACGTTGATAGCCCGCCTAAGGACGGACACGGCACCATTAAATTAATTAAACGCGTTCCTTTACTCTCGGGGCTTACTCTCCACCCCAGACTGCCGTCATTGTGGGAAAGCAGAGACACCAGGTCACTATTGGTTGTACTGCCCGATTTATGCGGAGGCCCGTCAGGAGCTGGGTCGTAGTATGGCATTGGACATCACTATAGTAACAACTCTGTCCCCAATTTATTGGCCGAAAGCGGACACTCACCCTAGGAAACATTTGAATACACTCGAGAGATACATTTTAAGGACAGGCCGATTTAACTAGGTAGACGGCGACGCTAGTCGGAGAGAAAGCGAACTAAGGCCATAATCTCCATATAAAACCCGGAGGAGAAGACGAAGAAGGAGAAGACCACGACATCCGGTCGATGGGAAAAGGACGATTTTTTTCTTCCTTGTCCTCATCGTTTTCCGTTAAAGTAAAACAAAATAATTTAAAAACGTCGATATTGTAAAATCCGCGGGCAAATCTAATACGAAGCGCGTGCTTACTCTACAAAAAAAAAAAAAAAAAAAATACGGTATAACGAAGTTTACACTTAAAAACTGCAAAATTTTATACGAAGGATCTGCAAAACCGCGCGTTACCAGGAACACCCGCACTGGCCTTACTCGAAACATTCCAGTCGAAGCAAATTTAAATTACGGATAACAAAGAACCTGGCACATTTGCATTCCCTTCTGTCTCTTTTCCGGTTTCCAACCGACGGCCCACCGGGGAAGAAACCCCAGCCACCGGACAAGATAGGGGAAAGCTTAGCCGAGACCAGATTAGGGCCTTTGGAGGGCGTTAGGGTCCAGTGATCCAACCCTGGGCGGGTAAAGCCATTTAAGTCGACGCATGAGTGGGATATTAGAAAGGTTGCGGCCGAAGTTCAAACGTTAAACTTGTACGGCAAGCAGAAGTACACGTTGCGCTACACGTTCACGTCGCGCACTAACTCATAGGAAATATCCTATGAGTTATGAAAAATGGAAACGTTTAACAACGACGAATGTTACCAGCGAAGATAAATAAACAAATGAAACTATTTTAAAGTATTTATAGGATGTTTAATAGCAATAAATAATTATTTTTAATTAGCGTCGTGTCTCCTACTGCACGATAGGACTACCTCATAAATCTCAAAAAATGTCATCATGAAAACTTTTTAAAAGAAACTACAAAGATGAAAAGAAAGTTCCGAAACCAAAGAAGCTGGATGTTCATCTGTAATAACGGAAACTCATATCCAAAGACAAGCTACTTTATGCATCTAAGGTGACCTTAGGCATCGCTAACCCTTTTCTCCTATGGAAAAGTCCATTGGTCTGGTCTAAGAATGCACGCTAGCTAGTGATTTGAAATTATACTTATATTCGTAACGTTATTAGCAAAACTTGGTCCGGCTATGACTAGACCGGCTTGACCTGCCTTGTATTATCATATTTTACAGGGCATACATAGGCTTGTATACTCTGTAAAATACATGCAATACAATATACATAGACTTATATGTAATATATTTGAATAACATGTGTTATATACATTTTACAATAAAGAAAAGTTTATTACTTTATTTTTATTATTTTAGAAATAAATAATTACAAATACTAAAATCTTTTAATAGTAATTATTTATTTGAAGATAAAATATATTTGTATAATTATTTTATACAATGTTAAAAACAAGAATATCCCTTTTCTTAAAAATATCATAGAATTTATATAAAATGTTCCAATCTTTTGATCAAAAGTATCAAAAGTTCTCGATAAATTCATTAGTTTGCCTTGCCAACAGTTTTGGATCGGAGAAAATTAAATAGTTCATTTGAATCGGAATTGCGATCTAAAGAAAATATTGTTTCGAAATGTAAAGGTTTTTCCAGATCTTCGTATTCCATGTCTAATGCTTCAGTCAAGTGCAGCACAAAACCTTTGAGAGAAGAATATAGACTAAGATACGAAGTAGGTGTTGTTGCAGTCAATCGGGTCACATGTATTATAGTACCTTTTTTCATTCGCAGCATCTCAGGTAAAACTATCCGAATCATGTTTAATACTGAAGCCATATTAATGGCTATCATTTTCTGAATATTTTCGTTCGTTTCGTTTAAAAAGAGACAAGATTGCTTACCTATGATGTCGGAAAAATTAATCAATAGCGAAACATCTTTATTGGATAATTTCTCGGAAATGATTTGATAAACAGAATCGTCCTCAATGAAATCTGCGTTTATAAAAATGCACTTAACACCATAAGTTGACTTAATTTCTTCTGATAAAGCATACAATTCCTTAATATCGTTGTCTATTATTACGAGATTCATTCCTCGTTTAGCCAATTCAAATGCTGAGGATCGACCAACTCCTTCCATAGCTCCGATTAGTACAGCATACTCTCCATTCCTTTCGAGAGAACTTAATGGACCTTGCTGCATGTATATTTTAAATAATCTTCGGATATTCAATATGGCAGAACACACGAAGAAAATTACAAATAGCAATCCAACAGACTCAAATAAACGTTCGTGACGTGATATAAAACACAATAAAAAGGAATAGACGATATTATTTTCCATGTTTTCCCGATGTAATAGTGTGTCTTACTGTAGAAGTGTCCTAGAAATTATTGCAGAAAGTGTTAAACTAGTTAGAAAGTTTGTCCTTAAATTAAATACCATCTTATGCAATCTTTTACTCTTAACCTTGTTTGCAAAGATATTAAATTCTTTACAGATCTTTGGTATTAAACTAATGATATTCATTGTATTTTTCCCCGTAAATTCGATACTGTGTAATTAAATAGATTAGATATAAAATTTCTCCTTGGTTATTTGAATTTAAAATAAAATAAATACAATACTTTTCGAAGAGATAATATATATATATATATATAAAAAATAATGAGGTCAAGAAGAAAATGAATTATATATACATTTCTTACAGCGTTACGTAAGTTAGTTTTTGGTAACAGAAATATCGACCTAGTTATTAAACAATTTACTAAAAGAGTTAAATACTGTTTTAATATCTGTGTTTTTGTTTTATTGATTTTTTAAAATTCTTAATGATAAGTCAAACTGTATAATACAAACGCATTCAAATTAGGATTATGATATTCCCAAGGCACTGCACACGGAGAGATTTAGGGTTTAACCCTTTCTATATGGGAAAAATTGAGTATTAAATTAAATAAAACGAGTAATTATTTATTGTGACATCGTCACAATTCCGAGATGCAATTTTTAATCATATTTTTAATTTATTTAATTTAAAATATATGTCCCCACTTCAAATTAGTAGTGCCTTGCCCCTGTACATCACATGTTAGCAACTGAGTCATGCCAGGTATTATCTAATTCCTTTCACGGAAAATATTTTGAATGGAAATAACGTGATTTCCGGTTTGCATTGGAAGTTCATACAGTATATTGTTAATAAGTCTGCGTACTGCTCTGGAAATCTGGAATTAAGTCCGAACTAGAAATTCTCCGGGAATTTTTCATGGATATTTGGTGGTCCATTCCTCACTACTCGGCCGCTCTCACCGTGGCTTGGTCGAACCCTCCGAGGGGAATAGAAAAAGACATCTTAGTGTCCATAGGATGGAAAGAGGGGGAACGCATCTTTTTAAAATCCTGGGGCAAGGGAATATTTTTATTTAAATATTAATGAACGATACGAAGTTATCTTATACATAACATTATAAAATTAAATAAACAATACAACAATTAATCATCTTATATCATCGTTATGGTAGACATAATTATTTTTAAAAAGTTATATCACATTTCTAATAAATGATATATTTATCATATATTAAACAGTATCATATCTTTTATAAGTTAACTGTTCACTACAATAATGAAACAATGACAGTCATTACTTTTTTTAAATATGAAATACTACAACACATTTCCTTTATCGACAGTATTATTATTTTATACTGTGACATTCAATAATTTAAACAATCTTCACTTTATTTCTGAAGATTGTTTAAGGACGACCGGATGGCCGACGTGGTAAGGAACAAAGCTGTCACACACCGAAAGACTGGACCTGGGTTCGCATCTAACCAACGTGTATGGAGTTTTCCGGGCTTTTAACATCTTAATAGAGACTAGTTTCTCATAGTATATTTCTTTATGGGTAGATTGACCAATTAAATACCATATAAATTGAATCATCATCGTTAATCAGACCCGGTATTTTTATATTATTTCGGCACGGCAGAAATTGTTAATTTTTAAAATGTGCACATTAAAAATAATATAATTATCGTAAATTCAAGCTCGTTATTTATTTTTGGGATATTATTTTAAATTTCACAATATTTATTTTAATAAATAAAATTTCGAAATTTGTAATAAATTATTTTTAAAACGAAATTTATTTTAAGAGGGCGCTGCAGTTTTCTCATATGTTCGTGTAGGAAAGGGGTGGAGATGATTTGTTGGATGCTGTAAGATAGATCCAAATAAACTGTTTTATTTATTTATTACATTATTAATTATTAAATATATTTCAGATAGTAGTAACACAGGACATGGCTGTACAAGAAATCAAAATATGTTTACTTGGCGTAAGTAATTTACAAATTAATTTATAAATCGAATTTCAAGTCCTTGAGAGTCAATTAATTGACTAAATAAATAAAAAGAGGAATTGATGTACGAGTGTAATAAAAATTAAATTCTTGCTGATTGATTCCAAGGTATTTTGGTTTACCATCAATTTATTTAAAATGTTAATTATTTGTATTAAAATTTAGAATGTTGATATTTTAGAAAAATCAGTCAAAATGCTAAATTTGTAATTATAATAAATTAAATTTTATAAATAAAAAATGATTACAAACATTTTCAAAATATTGAAATTTTTTAAACTATTCTGTTTTATTTTAAAGTCAAATAAAAATTTTGTTAAATTTATTAGTGTAAAAAAATTGATAATTTTCTCTCAAATTTTAAGAAAAAAATTGCTTTATTGGATTTTTATGAAGCAATGTTCTGTAGACTTATTTATTCTAATAAACTGCACTGTCTAAAATTTTTTCATCTTACAGCTGTGCCGTTTATTAGTATGTGAAGGTTTGTTAGAAGGTGACTATTCTATTTGGAAATTGCGATGATTAACCAAATAAAACCTGTAACTTTTTCCACTTTATTATTATTCAAGTAACAATATAACACTCAACACATTCACACTTTAATGTATGATAAGAGTGAAAAGACTGAATAGAATGTGCAATCTTATCTTCCTTCAATACTCAGCATTGTTATTAGAGGATGTTATTTATAACTTTTTCATCTTAGAACTGCATTGTTTATTAGAATAAATATAGTATGTATTACATTTATAATGTGCATCCAATATACATGCTTACCATATATATACATTTATCATACACATATATTGAATGAAAAATTCATATGTATTGTCTGTAAACTAATTGCTTTTTTAACTGTAAATAAGTAAATTATTATATTCAATATATATTTAACTTCTAAAAATTATAATAAAATATAATAAAGCTCCACATGTTTTTACAGCTTAAATTAATTTATTTTGTTTTGATTTGATTATCATATATACAGTTTGTATATCATAACAGTCTCTCAGTAGTGAGTTGTGATATAAAGATGCATTAACAAGTACGAGGGTTGTTCAAATGAAAAGGTATGAAATGACACTGTGGGTATAATTGAAGTCTTTATTCAAAGTAATCACCAGAGGCCTGAGCACAACTATTCCACTGTTTATCGAGCCAAAGGATTACCTGTTTCCAGAATTCCTGTGGCTATGATAAGAGCCAGTCTTCCACTGTGTTCTTCAGTTTGTCGTCCGAGTTGAAGCACTTCTCTTTGAGATGTTTTTTTGAGTGGACCAAACAGATGGAAGTTGTAGGATGACATGTCTGGGCTGTAGGGTGGATGCTCAAGCTGCTCCCACTTGAACTTGGCCATTACACTTTGTGTGACCCTGGAGATATGTGGATGCGCATTATCGTGGAGTAGAATCACTCTCTCCGCGAGCAGCCCAGGCCGTTTGTCAGCCGGTTTAACACCTTCTGCAGTCAGAAATCTGATAACACCTTGCTGCTCCTCAATCATTGATTTTTACAATGTGAACACCATGATGTCCTCACACGCACTGCCACGTCAATTGGAGAACACACAACTGTCTGCTTCTCTCCTGCGTCATGTGCAGTTGCACGCGCATGACACATAACCACACCAGACACTACATTCACGTCCCTAGCTGTCTCACTATGGTATACCAAAGTGGCATGTTCCCATTTCAACAGATTTGGTTTTGATGTCATTTTGTACCTTTTTATTTGAACATTCCTCGTAACATATTCAAAATATACATTGTTTAGAATCTTACTTGTTTATACTTTAATTCAGTGATTCTCAACCACTCTGCTGGGCACTTTAGTGTGCTGCGAGATTTTTAAAGTGTGCTGCCACTGGGAATACCCACACGTAAAAGATGTCAAACAAGTAGTTCAATCTGTTCTACCTTCCTAGGGAATGTTTGGAAACTGTAACCAGTATTACCAATAACTGCCACTAGTTATCAAGGTGTTTAGAAAATGTGACCTAAATAACGAATGGCGTTTAAAAATCACTGTTGTTATGTCACTGGTTGTCCTGCGGTACTTTCCAAAGTAAATGTGCGTGCCACCAAATTTTTAACTTATTAAAAGTGTACTGTGATGAAAAAAGGTTGAGAATCACTGCTTTAATTTATTCTGTTTAACAATTTAAATACATTTTATAATGGATTCAGATGAGAATGTCATAATTTTCTTAAATTCTTCTAGCAAAACATTTGAATTGAATGTAAAATATTGCTGGATTTTTAAATTTATTAGGAACAAATGTTTTCACTGTCTTCAATGGTCATCATTAGGTTCAGTATTTAAATTATAAATAAATAATAATAATGGATAATAAATCTTTGTTTTTATTAATTGTAAACTGTTTTCTTTGCCTTTCTTACATTAAATTTATTTTTTTTTCAGTTTTTATACTATATTTTGATGATGATGGATTTATCTTGTTCAAAATATTAAATAAACAAAACAGACTTCTTCTAGAAGACAATACTGTAGATTTGGATAATATAAATAGTACTGTTGACATTTTGAGAAAAATATACTTTGGGGAGTAAAAAACAAGCCTGTAAATATTAGTAATAAAATATGCAAATTAGTGATGAAAGTTAAATATTCATAACTGTTCTCACTAGCCATTTACAAGCATATATAACTACTACTACAGAAAACTTACTTAATTGGCAAAAAATGATTTTTTCACTATGTTTTTTATTATTGCTTGTTATGGAAACCAAATCTTATAAATAATTATAATTGGGAATGATTCTCTGTTAAGATTGGTCTCTATAACAAGCAGTAATAGAAAATACTGTACATTAACCAAGTTTCAAAGCCTATGGTTATTTCATTTAACATAAAAAATCTAATAATACAAATCAAAATTAATAAAATATTTAATATATCTTAAAAAGTATGTAGTTCTCATTTTAATTTTGGTTGATTGGTTGACTTTTTTGGCATGAGCCATATGGGCTAATAGTATGATAAATAAATAAATATAGACATATAAACTGTACAGACTAAACAACATTAGTAAGTAGCATAGGAATGCATGTAACAGCTATACAAAAGACAAAACAGCAACAAAGATATTTAAAAATATATTGATAAAATAAATAAATAAAGCAGTTTAATCATACTGGACTTTCTGAAAGTCATAAATACTATGTACAAAACTATTTCATGCTAATTTGTTTGTTATAGCATAATAATATATTGAACTGATCAGTGAATATGTGAAAATGTATCTGTAAAGACTATTTACAGGAATTACTACATAAATTATAATATAGAAAGAAATTTTTTCATTTTATATTCTTATTACATCATTTTTGAATTTTAAAAATGTAAAAATAGTCTATCTAGTGAATAAGTTGTGCTTGTTAATAAAATTTTTGTTGGTCTAGACCAGGGGTCACCAAACTTTTCTTCACAGTGGGCCAGATACCTGAGAATAAGTGTGGGCCATATAACCATTTTGTTCAATACAATACACTGAATACACAAAAAATAAAGACAACAAACATATTTACCAAAATGTTATCAAAGAAGGCAACATTAGCAATAAGATAGTTTTAACTTGTATTGCCATGTTTAACATGGCTAGGTATTGCAATTGCTGGATCTCTCATTCAGCAATCCAGCTGGATCCAGCGTATTCTTTGGCCTGCTGGATCTGCAAATACTCAATTAACTTTCTAAATAATGGCGCAAAAGTCTACGTTGTCGGTGTTGCCGCGTTTCTACATGTGCTATCGCTCGGCAGAGAGGGTGACGTTGCCATTCAGTGTGGCACATGCTACACCCCCTCTCTACACTGCACTGCCTGCCCTTTTACCTCTGCTGATCTAATTGTCAGTTGACTTTTCACTCTCGCCAAATAAAGTGTCTTCGTGCTAAATAAAATAAGTAACTCCTCTCCTAGTCCTGGTGCATAATTCTAATTTACGGTCGGTTGTGACATCAATGAATCATGTGATGGAATGATCTCAGTTTAAGCCTATAAAGAGCTGCAGCCTTGTGGCTTGTCCACGAAACCTAACCTATAAACTGGCCGTAAAAGCTCTCTGTAGAAGAGAGTCGAGTTTGATAACTGCTGACACAACCCTGAAATTTATCTTAGACAAACTAAAAACCCAGGACACAAGCCAGGACGCAAAAGAATCAGAGAACGGCGTCTTATCGAGGTCACAGGGATGCTGATTTACATACAGAACCCGAAAAACTATAACCAAAAAGTTAGAAAGCACGATTATTCGTTCACAATACCGAAAAAAATGTAATGCGTCAGATGAAAAATATGCTGAATCGAGTAAATACATATGTAGTGGAACCAGCAGCAATGGCTGAGGATATTATGGAAACGGAAAACGATGATCCAGATAACCCGCATTCATTCCCTGAATTTCACATTGGAATAAGAATCGGAGATCCAACTAGAGCGTGAGAAAGAAAACTTCATGAAACGAAAAGAAACTAGTACTGAGAAGGATTATGATAAGTTATTAAAAAAGGAAATGGCTGTTTATGAACGTGAGGGAGTCAAAGGTAAAAACTTATCTTTAATTTATGATTATTTGATGACCCTGAAACCAACTAGCATAGAGGCAGAAAGAGCCTTCTCCGCAGCGGGATATATATGCAGTTCATTAAGAAGTAGGTTGGGAGACAACACCATCAATACCATTTGTTTCTTGAGATCCTACTTTTAGAAAAGTCAAAAAAAAAAAAGAAGTGATTGATTTAATTTTATTTAATCCTTTAAAATACTTTATTCAAGACAAGACTAATATTTTATAACTTCTACTCTAATTCTATTAAGTAAGAGTTTTTAACTTTTATTCTATAAGTGGTTAGTGGGCTAGGCTAGGCAATTTTATTGTGAAAATTAGTGAGAAACTGAGACTACCTAGTTAGTTAAATAGTTAATTAAATTAATGAGTATCAGTATCTTAGATATATGATGATATGAATGTATGTGATTCATGATTGTGATAATAATAACTAACTACTAGACTACTACTAATTACTTACTCACTACTTTACTAACACTAATAATTAAATTACTTATAAATAACTACAGACTGATATGTAGAGCCTATATAAGAAAACTGGTAAGACTGATAGCCACTTAGCCACTGATTATCCGTCCTTACATTATTATAATATAATATATTAATATAAATTAATTAGTAGAATTACCTTTGCTATTATTTAACTTAAAGATTACATTATAATTATAATCTAACTAAACATTTAAAGTTAATTATCTCTATCTCAAGTGTTAAACCGAACCAAAATTAAGTTTACTACGTAAATGTGTAAGAAGTTTTACTGATTTACTGTATAGTGACTAGTCTAAATAATAAAAGTTTCTTAAATATTAAAAAAAATGTTTTATTTCTTTAAAAAACCATAAATTACTGGATGGATAGATAGATAGATAACACTTTATTGCACCAAAAATACATCTGTGCTGGATCCGCGCTGGATCCAGCTGGAATGATATTGATCCAGCAAAAATCCAGCTGGATTGAAAACACTGCTGGATTGCTATCCCTAAACATGGCAATACAAGTTAAAACACAATTACTGCAGCAGACCCATAATCGCTTTTCTTAGAAATTTCATTGCAGGTACTTATACAAAAAACCCACTGGTATCCAAAGTCTGCAAAAAGTCACCAAATTTTTTATTTTACTGATTTTCCTAAAAATTATATTACCGTCAGATGCAAAAATTAGATTGACAAATTTAGACATTTTTACTTACACTTGTTTTAATTTTTTCTACATAGTAAGTTTATCTACAGTCTGTGATATTTCCATATAAATAATTATATTTTAGCTCATTTGTGGCACAGTGTGGTGGTGGATTCGATGAACTGACCTCGTGGACTGGATCTGGTCTCCAGGCCATAGTTTGGTTAACTCTGATGTAGACAGTTATGAATTAGGTTGTTGTTATAGTAATCTGTAAGACAATCTTACAATGCAGAGGTTCCTAACTTATTTTTATCAAGAACACTTTTCACCTTAAAAAATGTTGGAACCCTACAGATATAAACAAGTTAAAGCATACTAGGTAGCCACTTTACACCAAAACCAAAAGTAAACAAATAAATATGATCAAAATTAATTAATTAAAATTGAAATCAAATCAATTGAAAATTAAAACAATGTTTTTAAAAACCATTCAAAAGTTGTTTTAAAATTTTCAAATTGTAAATCAAATTTATTTTTAAATTTGTTATTTGCATGCAATGGTGACAGAACATTTTGCTTTTAATATATATCTATACAGATTTAACATTTGTATTTTTATTTATATGTTGGATCCTTTTTAAGGTTATGATTTTATAGCTTTAGTTTGTTTTACTGTTTTCATAATTTCCATTTCCTCGTCAAACATTATATCCATTACCAATAAATCAATCCTACTGTTTATAAAGCTATAAATAACTTTAGCATGTGTATAGTCTCGGTCCTTGTATGGTTAAACAAGGACTTGATCTGAGACTAAAACAATAACATCTCATGTCTCAAATCTGCATTGGCAAATTCGTACATCACTAGACAACAGATTTTATTGTGGAACCCCAAATTTTTATTATTGGTTTCTAATTTGTGTTCCATAGAACCTGCAGAATACATGTTGGGAACCTTTGTTATAATAGAAACAGTCTAGATTTGACAATATAGTATTGTCTTAAATATATTGATTGATTCAGACAAAATTAATAAAGTTAAGATAAAAACTCAAATGATTTTTACTATTGATAATTGTTTCAAATGATATACATTTCTGACTCTTGTATTAAGTTAAATGAATCAGTGTGGAATTAACTTTAAACAAAATGGTTTATCAATTTGAATCAAATATTGAATATTTTTTTATTAACATTTTGATTATAATGTAATTTGCTTAAAAGTAGATAATGCTGTATCTTGTAAATATTATTTTGATAATTAGAACAAAGTTAATTGAGGCAGAGCATTATCGAAGCCTTTTCTATGAGGCTTATAGAATTGTTTTTGTTCTCAAAATCTGTTTAATCAATTTTTATTAAACTTTGCCATTTTCCATTAATTGTGACTAGCAATCCAAAAATTCAATAAATGGAGGTCTATGACTTCATTTCCAAGCGATTGACAAAGCAATATAACAAAAATCCCGAAACTTTGTCATGTGATGTTTCATGATTGCTACCATATCTTCTATGGGTTTTGCTATAGAGTTGAGTTTATTCTCAAAATTTAATGGACTGATTTTGATAAAACTTTGCCATTTTCCATTAATTGTGATGAGGAATCCAAAAATGTAATGAGTGTCCATTTAAGTATAAAAATAGGGATTGAGGGGTTTCAATATAGAGAGAGGTTAAATTGACAATGTCCATACTCTGATGTGACTGACTGCACTAATGGAATTTATACCTAGGAGTCAAAAATATGAATAGCATTGCATGCACCTAACAGAAAATAGGTGTGAAAAACAAACAAAACACAAGACCAAAGCAATCGATGGCAATTGCTTTGTTCTTGGATCGCACCTCAGTGTCAACAAGTGCAAGATTGTCTCTCCGTACCTGACCAGTGCAAGGATTGTGACTCCCATGGCTGATGTAAGTGGCTGGTATAAGTATTGTCTCTTTTGTGGCAGCAAATGCGACGTTGACCTGTTTACATCTGCCAGAAGGATTGTCTCTTCTGTGTCTAACAAGGGCAGGGATCATTTCTTTCTTTTCTGGCCCTGCCTTAATTGTATTGCGATAGTTGCACAACTTTGTCGTGTGATGTCCTAGTTAATAAATATTTGGATCTTCTGATTTGATCAAAACTCTGGATTTGTTAGTGTATCTACACCCCATATGCTAATAAATCCTGGTACAGATATAAATGTCTATAATTCAAGTTTATTAAAAGGTAACATTATAACAAACAATTTTTAAAATAAAAAGTAGATAATAAGGGTTGATAACATGTATTTCTAATGTTTAATGTATCCACCATATGCTTTGATTATAGCCTTTCATCCTTGGATAAAGGCTACATCAACTCCACTTTTCTGTGATATGAATGCTTTTCATAAGAAAGGCAGCCCATTTTCACAGACGGAATTTCTTAAGAATCTCAACACTTTTATAATATCTAGCAAAACCTTTAACTCAAACTTTGATCACATGGACTAATCCAGTGGGTTCAGATCAGATGACATGGCAGGCTATTTTTTTTCTGGTTTTCCTTGCCAATTGATCCCTGCCCAGACCATCATATTTTTGGGATGGTGAACTCTTTCAGACGTCTGAACTGTGTGCGAATATCTTTCTCTGATTTGGCATAGTCATTTTGCTTATTGAATTTTTTTTCTACAAAAAATTTTATCTGTGAAGAGCATATTTTTTCACATCATACTAAAATGTAGAAGACACTGAGGTCAGTGTTACAGGTACGTTTTTTATTGCAAGCACTTTCAATGAACCTATAGTCATCGTCATCAGGTGAATTCAGAAATTTACCGAGAAGTTAAACAGAAATAATCCAATGTAGAATAGAATGCTTAAAATTTTAAGTTGAAACTTTTGTCAAAGCTGTTACGAACACAAAACAAATATTCAAATATGTTCGAAAACTGAACGAGCAGTAAGCTCCATTTCACATCATCTCCATACCTCTGCAAAAGGCAATGATGGCAAATCAACCTTTTCTTCTTTTTAAGTAAGTGTCAACATGTGATAGGTATTATCATATGTTAAAGTTTTAAGTTTGAAGTCTTTTTTCGGTGCTAGAAGTCTTGATTGTATTTCCGAAAAAATTAGTACATAAGTTTCATTGAAGATACAATTAAGTGGAAGTTATTGGGAAAAGAAAAATTTAATACTGTTGGTTTCCTCATACTTCTTATTGGTATGTACAGTAAGTTTCTTGTAGCATTTCCAGATTTTGGCAAATTTCAGATTTTTTTTTTATTCTTTGAAGAAAAGTTGCAGAACTGTTTGTTTTTTTTTTTAGTTCCTTTATGGCTAACAGAATAAAGACTGAAACTTACATAGAATTCAAAGTGTTCAGTGAATGGGATTGTATGAAAATTTAAATGAATGTCAGTGCCAAAAACTAGGCAAATTTTGTACCAGAACTTATTAGCATACTATCTATATGAATTAATATAGATTCAATATTATGAATCTATGAAAAAAAATTAAAAGAATGTAAGAAATCTTAGTGAAATATATAATTTCAAAAATCAAATGTAAGAAGCCTTACATTTGATTTTTGAATATCAAATGATAATACCAACTACAAACTTATATTTTTACAAACTTAATAAATATTAAAACTAACAAACTAATATATTCTTATTTTTGAATTATGATGAACTGTTATATGAAATGGGATGTTTGAAACAACCCCGATAAGTTTACTCTTAATTTATAATTCTTAATAGCATAACCATATGAAATATATTTAAAATTAATATTCCATTTCCTGATTTGAGCAACAAATCAATTTCCCCGAGTAAAATCAAAATTACTGAAAAATGTTAATCAAAATCGAATAAATTAAAATATTTTGTTTAATTTCTGATTTAAAATTATGATTTTTAAATTAGATCATTATTTTTAATATTGCTAAAATTAAATTTTAAAATAATACAAATTTTGCAATTTTTTATTTTGTGTATGTTTATTTTAGGATTCTGGTGTGGGAAAATCAAGTATTGTTCGAAGATTTGTTAATAACACATTTAATCCTACCTCAGAAAGTACTATAGGGTAAAAGAATTTTTCAAATTAAATCTACTTTATTCTCTTACTACTATTTATATAACAAAATTATTGATACAAGTTTAACTAAATTCATATATAAAAAACAATTCACATTTAGCAAATATTATTAATGGAATACAGTCAACCCCCCATAACATGTTAGATATGTTCTGGTTTTTATGATATCCATTTTTTTATGAGTTCTTAAATACATAAGCCAATCACAGCCCGGCATGTACGCAGTTTACAGACTATGGCTGTTTGAAAGGTTTTCTTTCATAAAATTAACCGATTGTACATTAATTTGACTCAACATTTCCAAAATACGTATAATTTTTTGGGAATAATCTATATAAACTATGCTATAAACAAAAAATTGTAGGATTACTTACCAAGTGTGCACCGTTTGACGATGCCATTGCTTAAGCTTGTTTTCATCGTGGAGTGGTGCATCAAATGGCACTCACCATTCAATACACCACTCCATGAGAGATCATGATAAATTATTTTTCTGCGAAAACTTTGCTGAACTTTGGAGACATCATTAATATAAATATAACTTTTATGGCCGTTAAATAATATATGGTTTTTAGTAGGTTCGCTGCTTGTTTAGACTCAATGGTTTGTGCAATATCTGCTATTGGTCTAGATTCGACCAATCCTGTCACGACACGAGTCGGTGATGACGTTTTACTGAATTATATGAGTCTCTTTTAGCGTGTTTATACAAATACGGTTGCAATTTTTTCACCGTCATATAGGAATCCGAACTATATGAACCCGTTTTATAGGGGGGTCTACTGTATATCATTAAAAATAAAAGAACAATTTTTAATCTGTATATTAGCTCAATTATTTTATCACAAAATATAATTAAATACAAATTATACAGAATTTTAAAGTTTTACTTGTCATTATATATTTGGAACAGTGTCAACTAATCACATAACTAAAACATTTCTTAATGTATAGCAATTTCTATGAAATCCCATACAAAAGTAATCATCTTGAAAATGTACTAAATTACTATCTATTATTAAATTATATCTATTGCTATTTAACAAGGTGTATCTTGAAGAAAAAAGAATATACTGGCCCAGTAATTTTTACTGGGAAGTATCTTTAACTGAAAATAACTAATGATATTTTTATAAATTTATTTTGTAAAATGATCATTTATATCAGAAGTGTGAAATTCATTTCCTTTACTTCAAAATAGCCTCTTACAAGACATTTGCAAATTAGGTGCTATTTTACAATTTAATATTTACAACAACAATCCATACAATATATTATTAGACTATAATAAGGCTAAGTTAATAATAGTTAGCTGAGTTCCACGGAGAAGAGTTGTGGGCACTTAAGTCATCTCCAGTCAGTGCGTTGAGTGACCTGATGGTTATTTCTAAATTAATAATAATTTTGGAAGCAACGGTTGGACAGAGGTCTGGGTATTGTAACTGGCAGCACATCTGCACAATAAGCAGAAGTTGCAGGTTTAAGTCTCACTCCTGACCAATTCTTTTATTCCAAAAATTTCTAAATTAAAATTAATTTATTATAATTATTAATTATTATGGGATGACAGCTTAACTGCCTACTCTTAGACAAATTACTTCATATCTAATTATTTTATTATGGACCAATAATCAGGTAGATTGTTTGACTTTAATCAAAATCAGGTTTATGGAGTTGTTTATATGCAAAAGCAATTTTTTTTATATGATTCCATTGTCTTTTCAGCAAACATAGTCTATCAGTTCACAATTTCTCTTTCAATATCATTTGGACAAACTATTTGTATGATAAATCATTATCATGTACCGGTACCTATCCTTTCATCTATTGATTTCTGGTGAGATGTAGTAATTTATTTAATGGAATCTGCTGCATAAAAAATTTCAATATTGTATTACAACTGCTGTGATAAATTTCTGTCTTGCAAACACTTCACCCTGAAAAAATTGCATGCTATTCTTTCATTTAAATTTGAAATAAGAATAGTCTTTTAACTTCACTACAAAGTTATACTAAAATTAATTAACATTGAACCTATACTATACAGAATCATATTATTTGCAAGAGAAATTAAATGATGCCAAAAATAGATTTTACCAAAAGCATTGCAGAATTTGTTACATCTTTGTTCTTATAAAGCATTGCAAGTCATAAAATAAAATAAAGACACTGAGTTCAGTGTTAGATGCATACATTTTTTTATTGCAAACACTTTCGACAAACTTATAATCGTCGTCCTCAGGCGAATACAGAGAATATTTACTTCGTGTTCTTAATGGCTTTGACAAAGTTTCAGCTTATATTTTATGCGTTCTATTCTACATTGGATTATTTCCGTTTAATTTTTCAGTAAATCTCTGTATTTGCCTGAGGATGACGATATAAGTTCGTCGAAAGTGCTTGCGATAAAAAACGTACGCATGTAATGCTGAACTCAGTGTCTTTGTTTTATTCTACAATATTTTGGCATGATAGTCATCCTATTAATTGCAAGTCATTATGTGAAAATACAAACCATGTAAAAATTTTAATAATAAAACTACTGAATTTTAGAAATTTGTTGATAGGATGAAACTATTTTGTTACTTTAAGTTATTAATAACCTTTTACCTTGTTAGTATATTTTTGGGTATTTATAATAAACTTGATCTAATTTTTTTTTTGAACCTCTAGAGAATAATAAAATTGTTGATTTCATTAAATAATAATTAAATCCATTCACACAATATTTCATACTTCCTACTGCTAGCCCACTAATTATGATATTAATTATCAATTAAAAATTTATCAGTAACAAATTTTAAATATTGTAAATTTTTTTTAAACATCATTAAAAACTCGGTTTGAAATAATTTCATTTTAATATAACGTTTTGTTAAAGTTATTCTCTGTTAAAAAAAATAGATTTAATGTTTTGCTTTCTATATAAATTGATATTTGTTTATTTTTAATATCTGATATTTTATAACTTTTCTACTTTTATCTACTGGAAAATTTATCTAATTTTATTGTTCAAGTTATCATTGTCATCAATTCTAAGGCTATTTTTTCATAAAGATATAAGGTCACTTTTAAACTTTCACTATTCAGCCTTATCTAGAGCCAGAATGTAATAAAACTAGGAAAATATATTTTCCAGGGCACAAGGAAGAAACTTTTGCAAAAACAATTAGGACAAAACTTTACAGAGAGGAAAACTAGTGCCAAGTTTCCACAAATGCAAAGGACATTTAGCTTATTATATAAAGAATTGTGCTTGCTGTATAGTTTGCTATAACCAAGCCTTTTTATTAACGTTCCACCAAAATGGTAGTAATAAAATCACACATGTTAATTATATTAATATATATATATAAAAAATTTATTATTTCTATGTAATGCTCATTTTTTCTAATAGCTTTATGGCATAACAGCACATTCCATCTGAAAAATAACCTTGGTTCTATGTCTCAGCATTCTCAAACTTTTAAAGGCAAACAATCTGCCAGATTATTGGGCTATATTAAAGCTAATTTTAATAATTAAATATAAAGTATTTTTACTAGAGGTAGACAGATTATTATTATTTTTGTATTAAGTTAAAATGTGTGTGGAAGAGAGATTTCTTCAAGTGAAGTTATATTGTTCAATATGGCTAATATGCCATTATATTCTTCTGCCAGTTTCTAACCAAGACTCCAAAACAATGAACAGGTGACATCTTTATCAAAGAACCACATTCATTTTTTTTTTAATTTCACATTTAACATTGTTCACAATATGCATTTCGGCCAGATACTAATAACTGAAGAATCCATCTGTTGTCAGTCTTCCTTAATCTTGCGAACAGAGTTAGATAGTTGAAATTCAAGACCAGTTATGGAAAGATTAGGGACAGGAAGCCCCGATTAACTGTATAAGAACTTTTATGCAAACCGGAAGTCACATTATTTCAGTTCAAAAATTTCTTCTGTAAGGAGTTAGATAGGATGACATGAGCCAGTTGCTAACAGGAAAAGTATGATGTATAGGGGCAAGACACTACTAATTTGAGATGGAGTGGATATATTTTAAATTAAACAAATTTAATATGATTAATTTTGATAAAATATAATTAAAAATTGCAGCCTGGCATTGTGATGATGTCACAATAAATAATTGTTTGTTTACTATTTAAAATATTGTCTTTTTAGTTAAAACTTACTGAAATGTGTAAGTATGATTTGATTATATTAGTCATAGAAAATAAACACCTTAAAATCTTTTAGCAGCAAATAAATTAGCCAATATGTTTAATTAATATGAACATTTTCAACTGTTTAAATGACCATCAACTAACCAACAGTAAATCATATACAGCAGAACAATGTATAAAATGACTGTGGAAGTTTAGTATGATTAATCAATTATGCAAATTAAAGATTGAGATTTAAATATGTGAAATAAAGTAGGTTGAAATTAAAAACACACTTGAAATTGTTCTACAGAAATGCAATGTTTAGAAAAATATATTTTTTTCATTGCACAGTTACATCAAATGCTATTATTGATAGGATATTTTCACTTTGTATCAATATTAAATTTAAATTCAAATATTTTATGAATCAATAGGATGACAGTTTTGATTGATACAGTTTTATATTCAAAACTGTGTATCAATCAGTTTTAATAGATGATATAACTGTAGTTATAAAAGACAATAAACTATTATTGTTTATTATTATAGATAATCAAATTTTTAAAAGTAATTTAGCCTAATTTTATTTCAGTGCTTCATTTATGACAAAAAATGTTGTCCTTGATGGTTTTACTTTCAAATTTAACATATGGGATACTGCAGGACAAGAAAGAGTGAGTATTTTAAACATTTTAATAGCTATTATCATTTGGTACTATTTGCTTTTACATGTATATTGTGATTCACACAATATGTTTACATCATTCCAAAAGAACAAATTAAAATAATAAACAATATATATATATATATATATTTATCTAAAATCATGTGAGAAATAAAAAACAAAAAACCTTTTGCTATTTTGAATAATAGGACAGAGAATAAGTTCAAAATTCTGATGTTTCAGTTTGATGTGTTTATGTGGATACATCTAATTCTCAATTTACATGGTGATTAATTCTGTTTTAATCAAAATTAATGTTTATAAAGGAAATGGCAGGATAAGTTTAAAGATTTCATTTCTCTTTTATTAACCAATATATAATGAATGATTTAATTTAATATTTATTTTAAAGTCCACAATGTCACTTTTGTTACTAACTTCTTTGATCCCAGTTTTTTTCTCTAATTCAACTATTAAAGATTTTGTTTTTTTTGTTTTAATTAATTCTTTATAACTTTCCTACTGTGAAGTTACATTTAATGCATACAGTGTGAATTTGAGACAGGATTCTGCATTTTGTATTATCTTTTGAATGTGTAAGTTGAAAGTAGGAGTGATGCAAATGCTTATAAATATTAATTTTTTTCAATAAATATACTTAATTTGAAAATAAATACTGAAGAATATTTTAAAATATCATATTAAACTGAAAGACTATATATATATAATGTAGAATGAAATCTTTTCAATTTTTTTGCTGTATTTAACTAAAATTATGCTGTTCAACTACTTTGAAAGTAGTTTTATATGTTAGTTGAGAATTCTAACTGGAAAATATGTTTTCACTTAAAATTATAAACTTTTCTCTCTCTCTCTCTATCCAAATGGATTGGGAGAGGATAACAGTTTTCTTTGAATCTTCATGTGAATTTTAATATTTTTTTACAATTTAATTTTACTTTGGAATGCATGACCTGGATAATTAATTTAAATCCTGTATGTATAATTTAGCTTTTAAGGTACTTAATTATTTATAAATTAAAAATTATTTTTAAAATTCAATATTTGTCATAAACTATTTTATTTTTATTTCATTGTTACTAAATAAAAATTATTTCCAACATAAGAAATAGACTTAATTTTAATTTATCAAAGTATTTTATCATAAATATGTCAGATTTCTTTTCTTTCTTATATTCAAAAATAAAATAAATCAATAGTTTCCTAAACATATTAATAAAAAAAATATGAAATAAATTAATTTTAAATATTTTCTGTATTAAAAACATTATTTTTATGCCAATAGTATCGGGCATTAGCACCTATGTATTATAGAGGAGCTGGGGCTTCCATCATTGTGTATGACATTACACAAAATGTAAGTCATTATTTCAAATTACTTTCTTCACTTAAAACATTTTAAGTAGAAATAATATATAGAAAATAAGTTTTAAAATTTTAGTTTTTGTGTGTAAATAAGATTTCTTTGTTTTTAGTTTATAGTAATCTAACATTGTTAAATTAATTTGTTATTAACTTTGAGTATCATGAAAGAAATGGTGACATGTAATAACTAAACTTAAATTATGATTATAATATATTTTTGAAAAAATATATATTTTTCAAATATTTGAAGATCAGAAAAATCAAATATCAGAAAAAATATTTGATTTGCTTGGCTAATTATTGTTGAACATTTAAAAATTCATGTAATATTTAATTAGATAACCTCATGTACTTGTGATAATGATCAGTGATGATTGATTACCTAGCTGTAGAAAATATATTTATATATCTAAATTAGTCTGTATATTTAGATAAAATATAATTATACGTATTATATTTAAATTTTTAATTAAATATTAAAAATTATAAATCATCTGTATTTAATAACTTTTGTTAATCACAATGATAATATAGGAGTTAGCCAATAAATATTTAATTTATTTCTGATTTCTAATAATTACAGATTATTACAATTTCAGTGTACATTTGCAGCTGTGAAAAGTTGGGTTCGTGAATTACAATTACATGGTCCACCTAGCATAATTTTAACAATAGCTGGCAATAAATGTGATTTAGATGATAAAAGAGAAGTGCCTTATAATGGTAAATATTTAAATTATTGCATTAATATGTTGATATTAAATAAAAAATTAGTGTTCAATAAAGTCAGTTAAAATATTCACCTTTCAACTGAATTGTTAAATAAAATCAAATTATTGTAGTTATTACTATTAAGAAATGAATAATAATAGCATTAAAACATTTTCTTTTTGTGCTAATAAGTTAATTAATAAACCAGCAATGAGTTGTTCAACTTTCCCAGCAACATTTAAAATTTTATTGATGCCATCTGTTCATATTTTATTAAAAAAAACTTTTTATGTTTTTAAGTATTAGAAAATGGAAAAAAATCTTAATTTTGAGGTTAGGGATCAGACTTACTAGTCCAGTAGGGTCAGACTTACTAACAAGTAAGTCTGACCCTACTGGAGATATATGCACAACCTCCATTATCTCCTCATCTTGTCGAACTTTAACCATCAAAATTTAATAGCATCAATCCCCTTAATAAAAAAATTTTCAACAAAAAGCACAGGAGTTAAGCTTCAAACAGGGAGAACAAAATTGTGCCCTCCACATACACACTAACATCCATATATGTAAAGAAATTATCCCCAAAAGTTTTTTTTTTGCATTTCTTGACATTTTAAGGTGTCTTGAGCCCAAAAATGTAAAAATCTGGGGGGTCATTTTTTGCCAGATCACCATACTTTCTCTTTGTTATAACAGCTGGGAAAGTAATATGAAAATAAAAGTAAAAAAATGTGTCTATACATACAGGCAGTCCCTCACTTATGACAGAGTTCTGAAGTCATAAATTGAGCATAAAAAAATAACAGTAATAATGGAATACATTTTCCAATATTACACATAAACCTATATAATATTATGTATGTATGTTGTACCATATTACAATAGAGTGGCACTGTTTAAGTTATTGTCATGCCAACATTTAACATTTCAATTAATTACATTTTATTAACAAATTATCACAGAAATGTGCAGATAGTCACCTATATTAAAAGGAATAAAAAATCTGAGGTAATATTACAATTTGTGTGTGTAATTTATTTTATTTTTATTATTAATTTTTATTAATTTAATTTAATTATAAGCTCAGTTTAACCCTTATTATAAAATAAAAATGAGAAAATTACCCCAGACTAAGCAATTTCACAGAAAGTAAGTTTGGCTTGTTTACATTTTGGATGCTTATAACATAAATCTGAGTTAAATATGAATAAGGCTTACTAATTACTGTTTTTTACTGTTGTTAGTATATACCTACCTATGGTATGTTTTTACCCATTATGTATTACCTGACAGTAATTATATAATTGTGCTGTTAACAATTGCAATGGATTTTTGGGACTTAAAAATAGTTCTTTTAATGTACTAGTTTTACCCATTGTAAGTATGGATAATCATAAATCGAGGAATGACTTATATATATAATTTTTGTTAGCATTATTAGATGGATTTATTAGTAATAACATGTTAGACATTTAATTTTTAAATGTGTTATCATGTAAAATTATATTGAGCAATTTTTAATAATAATTAATCTAACTAATGTAGCAATTAAATTAGAATACTTCTTTTAAGTTTACTGTGAAAAAGATAAGACAATGTAAATGGTTTTCAAGACGGTCTTCTTAATGAAGAAAAAATACATAATTATAGTAGCTCTTCTAAAAAATAAATCAATAATAAGCTGCATGATAATTTATCTCCCATACAATTATATTAATCCAATTATTGATGGCTCTATTTGCAATTTTTTTTATTATTATTAAGTAGTATCAATTTCATATAATAGAGAAATCAAAAACCAGCCAATCAGCAATGTCAACCAGCCATGTCCATTTAGAATTTTACTGTTTTTGTAATAATAATTTTGCGTATGTGTGTGATAAATTGCTGCCACTTTAAACTTAATAATTTATATGGAAAGGCATTCTATAATATAATTTTTCTGAAAATTATTTACTTACTTCATCCTATAATCTTTTATTAATATTCAGAAAATGAATATTAATAAAATATTAGCAGTGTATTTAATAGTTATGAATAGTGAAGACAGATTGTGGGAAAAAAATAAAAGATAACTCTTTCAAAATGTATCTGTAGAAAATTTTGTTTTTATATATATGATAATTTTTAATGATGAATCAATAATTTAAAATATTTCATTTAGTTGCAAAGAAATATGCAGAAGAAATTGGTGCAATTTTTATTGAAACAAGTGCTCTGACTGCTGTTAATATCAGCGAAGCATTTGAAGAAATCAGTAAGCTATTTTGATTATAAAATTTACAAAATTTGTGTTGTAGATATATTTATTTAAAATTTTTCTGACTACTAATTCTCTATACATCTTTTATTTGTTTCTGTTCATCTAAACTTTGATAGTTAAGAGATCAGCATTAAGTATCTAAAATGTTGAAGCATAATGTGACTAGATATTTTTCTGATGTAATTTTATGCCTATGAAATTTTTCAAAGATATTATTTATCTTATCACAACACTTCTTGCCAAGATAGTTTTATTGAAAACTTGTCATACTTGTGTTCTTTAAGTCTTATCCCCAAATTTCTTGTTGTGACACCAATATAATCTTTCTTGATTCCTAGTGTGTTCTTGTAAGGAATCTTGTACATCCCTGCTTTTTCTTCTTTTTTAATGTTATCTTTGTTATTTTTTAAGATTGTGTATAGGTTTGGAGCTCTTTTCAGAACCATTCTTGTCTTCTTGCAGTTCACAATTTCTTTTATAATTCCTTTCATATTCTTGTTATATGTAAACTTTGTGACTTTACTGGGATTATGTTTTGAAGTTCTTGCTGTGATCTCCAAACTTAAATACAATCTTAAAAAAATTTGAAGAGTAGGCCTGAAATGTAGGTTTTCAATAAAACTATCTCGGCAACAAGAAAGGCATGCTGTGATAAGCTAATTTGATGAGCATGTTCTGTTTAATATTATACGTATATCTGAAAGTTGCAAGTAATAATAAGCCTTATTTTTTTCCAATTTTTAGTAGCCTGTAAAACTGTAGTGTATTGGGTGATCTGTGGTAATCTATGATAAATGCTAGCAGATGTAGCATATTATTTAAAAATAAACATAGTTCATAAGTAGTGTGTTCATAACATATGGCTTAATTTAGTTGTTCTTTAATGAAACCACAATCTAACAGCAAATGAATTGCATTGTTAAAGTTTTTTAATTATTAAGATTACCTGTAATTTGAATTTTAATAATACAACTGTCTTCAGAAATTATATTTGGAATACAGATATTTGGTGTTGCATTTTGAAGAGCAAATAGGATTAGCCATACTAAAATATTCAATTAACAGGAAGCACATTAACTCATTCAAAATCCTATAATTATAATAATCTTAATTTCTTTTCTAATAATTCTTGCGTTGAATATCAAATCAAATCTTTATTTGCAAATGGGAATAATTTCCCTGTTACGGGGGGAATACAATCAAATAAGTTGGATAGATTTACATTTATATTTTACAGTAGTTTTTTGGTCATTACAAGTTATTTATTATTTTCTAATTTATACATTTATTTCGCGTTAAACATTTATATTATAATAGAAGTTTTGTATAAATATATTAAAATTATTTTTATTTCGTTACGATTTTGAAGGATTATTTTTAAACATATTTAAGATATTAGCTTAAGTTTTTATATATCCATTATTTTAATTAAATAATTATAAATTTATCTAAATCCTTTTATTAATATTGTTTAAATTTATTGTAAGATCAAGTTGCGAGTTGCTATTGCATATACGAACAATTTCATATTGATCATGTATACTATTAAGTTTTCTACATTTTAATAACAATTGAAAAGGTGAAAATTCCTCAGAGTTACATAAAAAAGCATTTATTATTCTTGAATTTTATATAATTATTAATGTAGAGGAAATATTTATTTAAACGAAATTGATTTATTAGTCATTGAATTATTAGTCATTTTAAATTACTTGTGTTCATTTTCGATTTGTAGATTGTCAGTCTTTTGTTTTAAATCTATAATTTTTCCACCAGTTTTATTTATTGTTCCTTAGTTTCACGTAGATCTTTATGTATTAATTCTAAGTCTTCTTTTATTAAGGTCATTTGGCTGAGCAGTTTGTCATTTGAAGTATTTATCAAATTAGATATTTTATTCCATAAGATTGCAGTTGTAGTGTCTAATTGGGTATCCGGGTTATTTAGTAGTGTTGAATTAGAATTGCTTGACTCACTTGTAAAGTTTTGAGAACATTGTTGAAGTAAGATCAGATTATTATTCTCTTTCTCTATAACATCATCTTGTAATTCTTTTTTCGAGTGTGATCCATAGTCCGTGATGAGTTTAGAATTCGATGTGGACAATTGATTCTGTTTGTTCTCTAGTCTAGTTCGATTAAGTGGTGGTCTTCCACGTTTCGTAGGGGATCGTTGCATTTTAATTATTGTTAATATTTACTCTAACGAAATTAATTTAAACTTATTTTAGCCAAAAAATTAATCAAAAGTAGTTTAACTTAAATTCCAACTTAAATTTTGAGCAATATGTCCAATTTAAAAGCAAGATAGCCTTATTATTTTTATTAACTTTTATCTGGTGCTTTTTACTATGCTGTTCATATCAACTTGTTGGTTCTGGTGATATATTAAAGGGAAAAAAAGGTATCCACATTTACTAAACTTCTCGTTTCAAGGTTAAATGTTATTCTGTTTTCGTCTATTATCAGGATATCATTTCGTAGTTTAACATATCGATTTTGATGTTTTAAATCGTAGTAAATTGGTAGTAATTGTTTCCTTCTTTTTCGTGACTCATTAGTGAGATATGGTGCAATTTGCAAATTTCCCCAATTTACCAATAGTTTTTGTTGCTTCTTTGATATAAACGTATTAAAAACTTGGTCTCGAATCTGTTTATTATTGAAGGAAACTCTAATTACTGGATTAGCTGATTTATTGATTTGAGTTATTTCTGAAATTTCGTCTTGAGATATGTTCTTTAGATCCAATGAAGTATTAATAAATTTCAGAAATTCTGGTTTAGAGACGTTTTTTGAAGTGGGATAGTTGTATAATATTATTTTATTATAGTGATAGTCGTTTACCAAAGTATCCATTTTATATTGCGTCAGATCTTTTTGAAGTTTTAAATTATCAATATGCAGTTTCAAGTTATCTATTTGATCTTCCATTCTTTGGAATTGAATTTTGTTTTCTATGGTTTCGTGTATTAAGTTCAAGTCTTCTTTTATTGATGTCATTTGTAGAGATAGTTTATCATTCGATGTATTAATTAATTCCGAGATTTTGCTCCATAGATCTGACATTAAAGTGTCTTTCGAATTTGACGACGAAGATGAATAAAAGTCTCTGCACTCACCTGATAAATTTTGTAGATGTTGTGGAATGGTATCCATGTTAGTTCCATTTGAATTTGTCGGAAATTCTTGTATGTTGCTTTCCACTATTGTGTTATAATCAGTTATCAGTTTCGTGTTGGTTGCACTTTGTTGCATTCTTTTGCTTTCGGCCTTCGTTCGGCTGCTCGGAGGTTGACCACGTTTAACCGGAGAACGTTCCATAATTATTAGTTAATATTAAGCACAATCATGCCATTAAAAATTTTTCAATTATAGAATCTTTAGAAAAGTTGAAAAAAAAAAAAAAATTGTACACGTTCCTTGATACTTTTCGAAGTGTTAACAAAAAGTCACCAACAGCGCTGCAGTCCAGATACGCCCCCCCTTGTGTTGAATATTAAGCACAATCATGCCATTAAAAATTTTTCAATTATAGAATCTTTACATTAGATTATTTATTATTTAATATAACATTGAAAGATGAATGATTCTCTTGATAGTTACAGTTATTATTAATTCTGTACATTGTTATTATTTAAAGCTTTTTTTCCAAATTGATATCTTACAGATTTATAGTGAAAATAGAATTTAACAGCCTCATTGCTAAATGACAAAATACCAGTGCCTTTTAATTTATAACTTAAAGGAACTAAGTGAAAACTTCAGATTATGTCCTGTCTTATATCTGTTGATATATTTAGATATTTGAATCAAATGTACTGTACAAGGATGAGTTAAAACAGGTTGAGAATGAGACTGGTTTTTTCTTTTTTCTGTTCAAAAAATTCCTTGGAAATATGATGCTTCTTTTGATCACTAGAAATGTACAAAGAAAATGTCATTTTCTACTCACTTATAACAAAAATTTTTTCCTTATCTCACAAGTTGCTAATGTAACAATTGAATTTTAGAGCAAGAAAAACATGTCATGTATCTCATATCCATCTTTTAGCCTATATTTGGAACCCTACAACTTTTTTCTGTTTCCAGTATTGAAACTGAAATTATAGGAAATACATTTCCTGTTTTCAACAATAGTTGTCAAAGTATCAGAGCAATTCTGAAGAGCATAGCAAAGGATGAGCTACTATACCTCTTTCAAGGATGGCAGAAACAATAGCAGAAATACATTGAATTCTGTCAAGAATATTTTGAAAATATTACAGTCGCTATGTTCCAGAGTGATTTTCATGTTAGGAAAAACAAAAAAGTTTTGTTTCAATTCACCTTTGTATATCACACATGAAATATTTGTTTAAGCTGTATGATGGTGTTTATATGATTTTAATCAACAAATAAGTAGCAATTTAGCCTTAAACAGAAAGAATATTCACATTTACATGTTGATTTTAAAAATCTGTTTCACTTTTGAAATGCATTTCAAAATATTATGAAACTTTTCTATAATTAAAATTAAGTATGTATGTATATGTATTATATGTATATAAAAAAATAATAACAATAAAATAACTTTATAAGTCTTGTCTATTTTACAGCAAAGCGTCTTCCTCGAAATAATGAACCACAAGCACCTAATCATACCATTCATCTCAAGAAGGAAAAAGTTAAGAAAAAATGTTGTTAACATTGATGATGTGCCTTTTTTTTGTAATTCGTTATACAAAAATGAAAACAAATTTATTAACTATTACATATGATAATTATGCACAATACTCATGCCATAATTAAGAAATTTATTTTCATAAATTTAAAATATATATAATATATTGAAAATTATTTATTTTCCTATACAAAATTTGTAAATTTATTAATCTTGAAAACTAATGGAAAACAAAATGCAGCTATATTTGTTTTCATATATTTTGTGTGTCTTTCAGAATGGTTGTGTTATTAATGACATATCAGCACACAAATATCCAAGTTTAAAATCATTAAGTGTCAAACTCTTATATAAAATGTATAAATGAATTTTACACTAAATATTTATGTAAAATAACCAGTTGTTTGTATACAAAAGTTAGTAATATAATTTTCCTAAATTATAATTATATATTTTCTCTAGTCTATGTTTAAAATTTATTAATATTTATATTATAATAATTACAAATAAAGTTTGGAGGTCACAACTGTATATTTTGAAAGTATTTCATTAAAATTTATTATATTAAAATTGTTAAACACATTTCTAAATTTGTGATATTGAAAATCATTATATCAAAGTGATACATTCTATTGCATTTTTAATACTTTGATAAAAGAAAAAGCTGTATATCAGTTTTTAATATATAAGACAATATTTTTATAAAATATTTTCATTATTATTATATATAATAAATTTGAATTATACAATTTTAAATAAAAAAGTTGAATGATACACATTGTTGAGTATTTTGTTATAATTTTGATTGAAACAAAACTGTAATTATGTCCCAATAAAAATTTTTTTCTCTTGTTACAAACTACAGTATGAAATTTCAAAAGTCATCTGCATTCTAATTTTACTGAATATTTTTGAATAGAAAAATATAAAAAAAATATAAATGGAAGAATCAGATTTCCATTTTATTTGAATGAAGACAGTAAAACATTTCTAACATGCATTACATTATATACTTTTCATAAAATAGATTAATTTCTTTCATATTTCATATATTTCCCTTTTTAAGTAATCATATCTTCATGCTTTCTCTTTATTGTATTTAATAACATTAAATAATACAAAATGTTTCAAATGCTTGCCATCAATTATATTTTTTAATGTTGTGTTGATGAAATAAGTTAGGCCAAAGAAATGTTTTGTTGGCATCTCTAATTATCCTGTCCAATTATAAACATATATGTGAAGCAATAATTAAAACAGACATTTGATTATCCATTTATTACTCATTTGTATTACTTATTTAAATTTATAGTTTATGATTAGCACGCTTTTAAATGAATAATGGAATTGGCATAATGAAAATATTTTATAATTTGAAGTAGGAATATTTTTTTGTTTGGAAATTATTTGGCTAATAAATTTTACATAAACTTTAGTATGAATAATAATAATCACAATATAATCATAAATTATAAAATGTAATAAATATAATAGTAATTTGAACAAGATTTCAAATCTCAAGTAAAATACCTTAAATATAGACTTAAATTAGCTCTCATTTTCTTACTTTTTTAAAAATTAAACTAATGAAGTTGATGTTAAAATTCTTTTATTATTTAGGTTGACTCAGAAATATATTTTTGTAGATGGTTTCTTTATTCTAAAAATCATCTAAAAAATTTATTGTAATAAGTGAAGTAGACTTAAAGTTGCTATTGTCAACATGTAATGAAAATCCAAGACTAATTTTCACACAAATACTTAGATAAACCAGAATGAAATACACAAAATTAGAAATTTTCTTTGTGTAACTAATTACCAATCAATGACCATTGAAGATCATTTAATGTATTATTTTGTTTGCTGAATGATCAATCTTGTTATTTATATCATTCTTTCTCTCTCATTAAGAATTAATAAGTGAAGAATTTTCAGCTAAGAAATTTTTAGAATGGGCCTGATGGCAATATGAAATTACTATATTGTTGTTGTTCAAAGAATGATGGTATCATCAATGCATTAACAATTTACTTTTCACCAATGCTCTTCTAAATTGATAATTGTGTCATCAAGTAAACTTTGAGTTAAAATTTTGTGTTTCAATTCTTTCAAAATAAATATTTTTGGAAGCCTACCTACCAGCAATTTATATTTGTGAGAGGTAAGATAAGATTACTATCATTCAAAAACTGGGTATACTTGAATTAAAACCACTAAAACTAATATCCAGCAGAGTAGAAGAAATAAGTGCTAACGTTTTCGTCCATGTTGAACGGGCATTGTCAGGCAAACTAATTCCGCAGCTGTTGAAATAACGGGGATTGCCGTACACGTGTGAAATGGGGATGGAATAGAGAGGGGGAGAGGACAGTAAGAGTTATAGTTCAACGAGACTTCCACACAGTAGGGAAGGAGTCAATATCACGAAAATTAAATAGCGGTGTTATTGTGGGTGGCCTTATAAATTTCCTCCTGCTCAAGATGTTTGAGAAAGAGTTGCCAAGAAGAGCTGTGCTTTAGAGCAGGCTCTTGATGACAATGATCGGTATTATCATTGTCTTGATAATACAACTTTACTGTCATTTTATTTTAAGTCAAAACATTAAAGTCTAACACATGTTGGCAGGATTGTTTCTTTAGAATCTATTTCTCTAGATTTTAGATATCTGGGTAAACCATTCGTAAAAATTTTTGAACCGATCCCGATTAGAGTCCCTCGATCTATAGGCTAGTAAACTGGCGTGCCGTCATTGGAAGTGGTGGATGCGCCGCTTCCCTTGTATTTTCTAACAAATAAATACATATTAATTTTAATTATATGAAAATAATTGCACAATATTTTATAATAACCGCATTACATATCTTATTACAAATTTCTATATTACACGTGAAAAAAAAAGATAAGATTGCTATTGTATATTCAAATATTAGTGGCGGAGTGGAACGCTGTATTGTCAGCATCCAAAAAGCCAGATTCGTGCATATGCTTTACAGAACACCAACCTTAGCCGGTGGAAGCCTAGGACCTCAGGTGGATGCTACACGTATACTGCATCCAATTCTATCCAGGACCAGTTTTGGGCTGTTAGCCACCTGTCCGCTAGGTACAGTACGTGATGGTACTGTTCTTAATGTTTCGCATAAACATTCTAGTGTAACAATAGATGTATTTACTACTTAATTTTCAAATAGATTATCATACTTATGTATTATGCTTCCAACAAAACACACAATCCAGAAGAAAGATCAACTGATTTACTCGAAAGAGAAGAAAAAGAGGGTCTTAAATGGTCACAAGAATTTTCTGTTGCAATTTGCGTAAGACTTATGCATAATCTTTCAGATATAAATATTTACAGCAAAATATTATTTATTGCATTATTATAAGAGATATATCTCTGAGGGGGAAAAAAACGTAAATCGAGTACGTGTTAAACTAAAGCGGCCCCAACGTGTGACATCACACAACTAATATTATGGCCTGTATAATCTATACAGCCTTGATGCTTTCCTCTGTCGTTTTTGGAGAATGCCAGTCAATTACCTTCGAATTCATGCAATATGCGTTATTATAAAGTAACAAAATTGATTGTTGCAACATCATAAGAACCCCTGGATACGCCCTTGATGCTCAGTACCTGCGGTAGGAAAAGTAAGGCCATACTTTTTTGAGAACTCCATAATTGGTTGGCTGGTTGCTTGACGGGATAAGGCAATGCGAACACACGGGCAATCTGCCAAGGTGGAGTGCCTCCCATGAAGATTTTCTATGGGAAACTGGTCCCTATTTGGATGAAACTCAGAAAACTTCACGTAGCCAACCTGTTGGTCTGATGCAAATTCTATTATTGTCTGTGACGCCATCTGTTAGGAAATTTTGTTATGAAAAACTGTTTATGTTATTAATTAATATAAAATAGCAAAAAAGATTAATTTGAGGGTAGATTGGAGTTCTATTTTTAAAAATTGTAGATGCTAATAGCGAATAAATTCATTAAGTCCGACACTCTCGAGATATGGCACATGATTACCTCTAACTCCCTGCTCCCTCGACCTTTAACCTCCAAAATTTAACAGCATCAAAGTCCCTTATATACAAATTATCATGCCAAATTTCGTTTCTTAATCTTCACCTCATCCTGAGAGATTAAACGAAATACACGCCAAAACATATAAACACACACAAATATCCTACAAATACAGAAGATTTATAACACTGGTATTGTGTCAGTCTATTCAGGTTTCATTGTATTATAGAAAATGATTAGAGCAAGCTGCAATCTTTAATGAAACATTTGAAATAAAATATGTAATTACATTTTTGTTCCTCTAACTTCTAACAATAATAATATAGCTTTTTGACATGAATTGTTTACACATTCTAAATTAAAAAAAAATATTTTTAACTACAAATTGTTCTTTAGCATGAAGATACATAAATTTTTATCTTGTTTACCTGAAATTCGAACATAAAATAGCACTGAAAAACCTTATGTAATGAATACAAAATACATTTTAGGATTTATAAATTAAAAAATTTACTTTTTATTGAAATCAAATTATCTTCTGAATGTTTCTGTATAATTATTTAAAAAACATATTTAAATGGCAATTAAATTTTTATATTAAAAAAGTCTTTTAAATAACATTTATTTTCAAATTCTCATTTAAATAAAAAATTTTTTCAAAGATTAAAACTAAACTTGGAATTTTTAAAGTCATTTGTCAAATTTCATCCTAGTTTTCCTTTATAATAAAACTTAACAACAGAACTTAATGATAAATATACTGTATTTGATATTTTATAGCATATAGATTAAGGTATTTTTAAAAAACTTTTAGTCAAAAATAATAAAAAAACTAATTTTTATGATAAAATGCCAAGTTAAGTTTATTTATATCTTTTATTTCTTACAGCTGATAAGTCTTGCATCAAAAACAATTTTTGTTATAATTTTGAAATTTTATAAACATGCATACAGTCTAAAGTTTAAAATTATATCGAATATGATTCTTTATTGGATAAAAATCTGAATATTTGTATCATTTATAAGTACTTGCATCATTTATATAAATATCACATTTCGTATATTTAGTCCATTAAATTTCGATACAACACATCAAAATAAATTTCAATTACATAAATTACAATCAATGGTCCCGCTCTTGATACAATATAAAACATTTAAATATATTTATATATATTTTTCCTTCATATATACACACAAACATTTATATAAATTCTATTTTACAAATTTAAGGACTATTTTATTAAATACATTAAAATGATTTAATATATTTATGGAACACATTTTCAACAAATATATGTTGCAATACTCAACTGTAAAAATTATGGCACATGATTTTTTTTCTTTTTTGGAATTTCATAATATGGAGTAAAATCTTCCACAAATAAAGATTTATTTCTATATGATTTTTATAATATATTCAGAACAGAGTATTATAATTAAAAAAAAATTATATATGTTCTCTATCTTTCAAAATAAAAATTTTTGTTGAACTTCGTTGTTGGAATGTTTACGTTTTGATTTGGTTTAATTTAAAACGCAGATATAAATCTGACTTTTTGGTAAAATAGTACAGAATGAATGATATTTCTTGAGCATTTAGAATAATTTCTTTTCGTATCTGAAAAAAATAAATTTGTTTAATAATTAAAATAAAATACTTTGAAAAAATATTTGATAATTATCACCAAAGCTAACTTAATACTATTTATATGTAATTAATATTAATTATTGCATAAATATTTAATTTATCTATTTTTTTAGTAACTAATGAATAAATATTCATTTCTCCTCATTGAAATAATCTAATAAGAATTAATTAACATGCATTATATTTTAAAATTATAACACTAAAGAGGATGACACACCATGCCAATTTGCTTGTACATGATTGGTGTAACTTATCTCACTATTAAACCAACACCACAGTTTTCAACTAGAATAATTTTATCCCTATATACAACTGAAGTTTTTAATGAACAATTGAAAATTCACTTTAAACATACACATAGCTATTTATTTTCTGAGTACATTCAGCAAAGAAATAGCTACATAAAAAATAAAAGGAAAACAGAATTACAGTGGTACCTTGGTATACGTCTGCTTTAGAATACGTCCAATTTGGAATACATCCTGTTTGGACGAAACAAATTTTGCTTGGTATACGACTTTTGTTTAGTATATGACATAATTCAATTATACGCGCCATCAATGAACAAGTAGCACTATCGGTGTACTAGACCAGACTAGACGTTCGCGGTGCTACGGTTCATAACTTTGTTTAATTTCTTCTGATTTTAATTCGTAAGTAAAATTTTATTATTTTTATTAATCGTGAATTGCAAAAAGGCAAGTGAAAAGCGACAGAAAACTAGAATTACAACGGAACTGATGAAAGAGATTGTTGAGAAATACGAAGGTGGCACGCGTGTTTGAGATTTTAACTGTTGTTTACCGTATTCCGAGAACAACGATATGGACAATTGCGAAAAATAAAGACATTATTAAATCTGCTAACGTTGCGAAAGGAATTAAATCAATTTCTAAACAGAGATCGAAGACATTAGATCATGTCGAGAAATTGCTTTTGCTTTGGATAACTGAAAAACAGTGCTGGAGACAGCGTATCGGAAGCAATTATTTGCGAGAAAGCTAAAAAGATACACGCTGATCTCACAAAAAATCAAGCAGGAACTAGCCAGGAAAGCAAGGTGTTTAAAGCCAGCCATTTTTTTTACACGAGAACAGATTAATCATTTTTACATTACTTCTTATGGGAAAGGTTGGTTTGGTATACG